>NC_135535.1:59761171-60069817 GCF_045843805.1 Urocitellus parryii | reverse complement strand
AGTTCTTGATTAGTTTGTAAAGTAGAACCATATACACAGCAATCTATATTTGCCATTTAACACACAGAGAGAAACAAATCTAGTCTAGACAAGTAACCAGAGTGTGGCCATCTCTGCTGTATGAAAGTTTAATATACCTGAATATTACATGACTTTTATGGCTAATTATACCACTGGTCCTCAACTATTTCCAAACAACCAAGGAACAATCTATTTGCTTTTCTTGTGACAATTTCTATCTCCTCGTCTCTGATAACATCTATTCCATATGACACACACTTCCCAAAATATTTTCATTATGAACAATTTGGTAATGCTGTTATATATAACAAAAAATGTTTTTCTTCTAGTTATAGTTTGAAACTTGATAAGATCTAATAATGTGAAATGTACTATAATGATTTTCAGAAGCATAGAAATATAAAAATGTGTTTGGGATGTGCTATGAGAAGTGAAGTATAATGTGAGGAGAAAGAAAGGGTCATAGTAACCTAAAGAAAAAATTATATTTTAAAAAAGTTAGGGGATTAGCTTAAGAAAAAATTGAATGATTAAAATACACAAAGATATATATTTAATAAGGGAAGAAAATTTAAAACAGAACATGCTTCTTTATAATAACATACCACTTTGTTGATTCCACGAAGTGTAGACTACAATCATAAATATACTTTAAGTCAGCATAATTTTGAAGGAGAAGAAAAGTTAGTGATAAATTTTAAACTTACACTGGGTGGTTGGACTGTAGTTCAGACAAATTTTGGATAGCATGTAGAGCCTTCCCAACATAATAATATTCATATGTCAGGCAAACAAGCTACTAAGTCCATGCCTATAATCTGGTGCCCACTGAGAACTATATATAAAACAATTACTTTCTTATTACTCTGCATGTGTTATGTGGGACAAATGAGATTAAATATTAACGAAATGTGCTCAGGTTTACATTTAGAGCAAAGGGTAAGATTAATAGAGGTTATTTTCAGAAGTCCTGGCTTTAAAACTGCACAGGTTTCTAAAAGCTTTTATGCAAGCTTTTTGTTTTAAAGTTTTAACTAGAAGCTGAATTATAGTACAATACTTCTAAAAAGAATTAGTGATACCCCTATGTAAAAATTCTTTCTTAGGTGTTTTATGATCATCACAAAATATTTAAACCTATTTTAAATGGTTGCTATGTAAAATCTTGTGTTTTGCATTGAGGATATTAACAGAATTACTTTCAATCTAAAATGCATAATTTATCTTTAAGGCAGCAGAATACATGTAAAAATAAACATAAAAGAACCAAAGGTGAACCAAAAATAGAGGTCTTACCAGTGTTCTGTACAGGAATTTAAAGAAGTAGATATTTGAGTATTTGGATCTTTAGATGGGCCTTAGAAGGAGATAAAAAGATGAGACAAGATATGCTAGACAGATGAAGCAGGATAAGCCAAAGAACATCAATGACTCCAACATAGTTTGGTTGAAAATAGTATTTAGAGTTCCCCTGTTTAATCATATTTAATAAAAGTATAAACCAGTGGAAAGAGCAGTGGCCCATGTCCAGAGTTCTTTGCCACATTAAAATGAATGTAAATTGTATATTATAAATTTATCTCATTTACACAAACCATCCCAAAGGCAACACTAATATAAATTTTTAATTATATAGTAAACTACAATTTTCTCATGGTTGATTTTTCCTGATTCAACAATCACACATACCATGTATCTTACAATGCATATTTTGAGGGAAAAAAATATAACATCATATGAACATGGGCCAATAAGTACACTTATATGCAGTTTTGTTGAAATAGTACATATTACATAAAATTGAAAATTAAAATGCTAGTTATTTTTAAATCATTATGTTATCTTATCAGTTACCTTTCACCCATATCTACAAGCTGAAGTACAGATAATAGTTAAAACACTAACCTTTAATAGTTTAACACAGATTTGTATCTGCTTCTGTGGGCCAACCTTATGCACTTCTATACTTAACTCATCATCCTGGTGAGCAGAAAGCACTGAGGATTCATTTTTCTCCCTAAGCATTTAATTCTACATAAACATTACTGATTTAAATGTTATTTTAGAAATATTAATTTTGACTAATTTACTATATGTTCTTAGAAAATTTATCAAACTAACTTCTTTCTAAAATTTACTATAACCCACTTATCTGAAGTATTATACCACTTGCTAAATGTGATGTGCTATACAATATAAAAATTAGTTATCACTTGATACTGTGAAGGATTTATGTCTTCTGTTTTACAGGAAAATATATAATAAGAACAAAGAATTCTCAGGATAACTGACGTCCCAGAATATCATTTCCTAAGAAATGGCCAAATTGTTTTCTACAAACAAACACACACACACACACACACACACACACACACACTTTTATATGTTCTAACTATGCTTTCAATGAATTCTGTATATGTTGTTATACTAGTTGATTGCCTACCACACATCCAGTCCCAGATACATAGTTAGGAGTTTAGAAGTAGACAGAAAGGATAATATTTTAAGGTTGATATGAGAAGTGAAAATATAAGATATAAAATATAGCCTCTTACAGACTAATTAAGCTCAAGCTAAATAAGTTATATGACAGACACCCTGTTTCCTTTTGGTTTATTCACTAAACAAGAATATCCTTTCAAACACATACATCAACACATGGAGATACTTTAAATTTGTTAATGGGTGCATAGTCCTTCTTTGTAAGGATGTGTCACAGTTGATTTAATTCCTCTCATATTTGGCTAATGAATAAAATTGTGCATATATATTTTCATAAGTTTTTTAATAAAATTTAAATTACATAATCTAATATAAATTATTAAAATTAGGATTTCTGAATCAAAAGCAAACCCCATTCACTTTCAGTTAGCAATGTTAAACCATTTTCTACACACAGTATTTTAATTCCCATTAATATTGTATTATTAGGGTTCTTGTTTTTCATTAACCTTAACAACAGAGTAAATTTATATAGTTACAAAATGTTAGCTATCCGTCTTAGACATGGTAGTTGAGAATCATTTTACTTTGCATTTCTCTAACTATATGTTGGATTTAATATCATTTCACAAATCAAACAGCCACTTCCTATATAATTATGAGTTGTCTATATGTCTTTAGCTAATTTTCTCTATCAAGTTTTTATTTTCTTACACCTTTTAAGAGTTGTTTATAAATTATTAATATCATATTTTCATCTTTGTTGTGTGATAGATATTTCCTCCTATTTGACCATGACTTGATTTTTTATGAGTTTGTGTCTAAGTAGATGTAGGGGAAAAAGATCTTTATTTTTTGTGTCTTCAAATGTGTCAATCATTTTTATTGTACTTGTATTTGATTATAACAGCTAGAAATATTTTTCTTACATCAAATATGTAAAATAATCCATCATATTGATTATTTTCTTTCTTGTATAGCTTTTTGTTTAATATAATTCCATTCATTTTTGTTGTTGTTATTGTTGTTTTGTTTTGTTTTGTTTTGCTTTTATGTCTGTGGTTTTAGGGTCTTATCCAAAAATCTTTGCCCATTCCAAGGACTTAAAAATGCCTTCTCTATTTTCTTCTGGTAGTTTCATAATTTCAGGTTTCACATTTAACTATGTCCTTCTCATTGAGTTAGTTTTTGGAACTGGCAAGAGATGGGATCTAGTTTCATTCCTTAGCATTTGTATGTTGAAATTCACCAGCACTGTTTATTGAAAAGACTATCTTTTCTCCAATGCTTGTTGTTAACATCTTTGTCTTAAGTCAGTGGCTATAGGTCTGTGGGTTGCTTCTAGGCTTTCTATTCTGCTCCACTAGTCCATGTATCTGTTTTTATCTCAATACCATGCTCTTTTGATTACTATAATTTTTCAGTATATTTTGAAGGCAGGAAATATAATTCCTCCTGCTATATTCCTTTTACTTTAAAGTGTTTTGGTTATTTAGGTGTTGTAAAGAAAATAAAAAAGAGACACATATGCAAGATTCAGAGGCAAAAAATATGGCAGAATGGCAGAATGGCCAAGTAACCAGCTTTATTTATATCAATAAGTTACTTTAGGTCTCTGGCATTGGTAGTACACTATTGTTCATTGTTTTATTAGGAAGGTTATACAGTTAGCAACATTGTGCAGTTTATTCCTCAGTTACATACTATAGTTGCAATATGCAATGTTAATCAAAAGTAAATCAATGTTAATCAAAAGTTAATCAATGTTAATCAAAGCTTTGATTAGCTCTCAAGAAAGTCTATAGTTTAAAGTTACTGTTATGTGGGCATGTTCAGGCACAGTGGAGCTTGGTAAAATATTGTTGTTGTCTAACAAGAGAGTTTCAGAGCTGTGTGCCTGAGATCAAGGTCAAGGCTGACAATACTCTACCACAGAGCCTCCTCATGCAGGGCATTGTTGCAGCAGCTAGGCATTCTGTGTTTCTGCACAAAAGCTTCCTAGCCACCAAGCATGCCACAGTCATGAAGTTATCAGAGACCTAAACACAGAACCCTTTCATTTAGAGTCTTCTGTAGTTTTATATGAGTTTTAGGATTTTTTTCCTGGTTCTTTGAAGCATGCCACTGGTATTTTGAAAAAGCTTGCATTGAGTGTGTAGACCACCTTGTGTAATTTAAACACCTTAACTTTTGATACCTTTAATTAAAAGACATGAAATGTCTTCTTATGTTTTGTGATTTTCATCTTTGGTTTCCTTCATTAATACATTTTTTTCATTTTGAGATTATTCCTACACACTTTATGTTTTTTCTAACTATTATAAAAGGATGTCTTTCTTGATTTTTAGATAATTCACCAGTGACTTATAGAAATGCAGCTGATATTATATATTAATTTTGTATCCTGTAATTTTGCTGAATTCATTTATTACTTCTAATTATTTCCTGGTGAAACCTTTAGGAAGATCATTTCATCTGCAAACATGAACAATTTGACTTCCTCAATTTTAACTTGGATGCCTTTTACTTCTTTTCTTGCCAAAATGCTCTGACTAGGACTTCCAGTAGTAGGTTGAATAAAACTAGTCAAATAGGCATCATCATTTTGTTCCAGATCTTAGAAATCTTTAAGCTTTTCCCCATTCAGTATGATGTAGTATTTATTATGTTGGGTTACTTTCTTTCAAAATCTAATTTGTTCAGAGTTTAAATAACAAAGGGATAATAAATTGTATCAAATGCCTCTTATGTTTGTATTAAAATTATCATTTTTTGTCCTTCATTCTGATGTCATAGTATATCTCATTTATCAATTCACGTGTTGAATGATTTTTTCATCTTTATGATGAATAACATTTGATAATGCAGAATAAATTTTTAGATAGGAGTAAGAAGTTCTTTGCTATTGAACAGTAGGGTGAATATAAAGACACTATATATTTCAAAAGCTAAGAGAAAGAAAAGCATATGTTTTCACCATGAAGAAATACAAAATATTTGGGGAGATATATGTGTCTACCCTTATTTAAATAATTTATAAGGTAAACATGAAAACTTCAGATTATATTCCATAAATATAATATTATGTTCTATGTATCAGTTAAAAATTTAAAAAATAAATTTACCCACATTTTCTTTTAATTATGTTTATTTTCATTTTTTATATTTAGATCCCTAAGCCATTTGAACTCAATTTTTATTTATATTTTAAGAAATGAGTGACCTTTATATCCAACTAACTTATCAATTTGCCCAACAATATGTATTTAAAAGTTCATACATTTCCTGTAATCTTCTATCTTAATTATATGCAAAATTTCACATATAAAATAGTATATATAAATCTTTTCATTCTATTTCAATTTATCTTATTTATTAATACTCCTACAACTTGATATTTTATTAAATATTCAAACCCTAATAATTGTTGTTCCTTGTAGATTTTCTTTTCTTGACAAATTCTTTAAGCAATAGTTGCTTTACTATTGTTTTCATATATAATTGATTTTACTTACAACCATAAGAAAAATCTTGTTGGTATTTTTATTGAGTTTTTATTGAACTTTTAGTAAAATAATTGAGAACTTTTATCATTTTGTAAATAATTATTCTATTGAATCACAAAAAAAGATTTGTTTGTTTCTTTCTACCTTCAGGAAATGTGCATAATGTTTTACTTTTTCTAAACAAGAGTTATTTTCTTCAAAATACTCAATCAACAAATCCAAGGCCAGTCTAATTAAAAATAAAATGAGAGAAAAATAAAATTAGTAAAATCAAAAATGAAAAAGAGAAACATTACTATAGATGCCTCAAAAATAAAAGAATCATAATGGACTATTATGAAAAATTTTATGCCCCCCCAAACTGAATAAACCAGAGGTAATGAACAGATTACTAGAAATATATACCCACCAAGACTTAATCATGAATAGTCTGAAAACACTAAATAAAAATAAAGAAATTGAAGTCATAACCAAACTTCCCTCCAAAAAGTAAAGCCCAAGATAAAATATTTTGAAAGACGAATTCCACAAAACTTCAAGGAAGAATTAATACCAATTCTTCAACTCTTTGAAAAAAAAAATAGAAGTACAGGGAATACTTAAAAATACATGTTCTGAGATATCACTGTGATACAAAAGCCAGAATATCTCAAGTATTTTGATCATAATAAAAATCCCAACTCAGCTTTAAATTTAAAATATTATGAATGGAATGTAAAATTAGCTCAATAAGTAAGTTAGCAAACAGAGAATCTGTTACTAAAAATTTTAAGTTATGACCAGCTTTAGAAAATAAATATAATTTGTAAGAACATCTGAATATGGTGATTATGACATGTTTGGAGATAGAGAGCAATAAAGATAAGAAATTACAAATTAGAAAATTATATTTTGTATTACTTAAAAGAAGACTTCAAAATTCTGAGAATTTATTTCATGTGTAAATGACATAGAGCTTTTAAGGAGTCTAATAATAGATTAATGCTAACATAATATTAAATTCCTTATTCACTTACTAAAATTATTGAAGAAATATTTACATTAAAATGTACAAATAAAATTATTTATTTAGAAGGTAAGAGATTTTGTATTACTATTTAACTGATCACATTTTTGAGATTTTTATTTTGATATAATAATAAACATTCTGACAGTTTTATTTTTTAAGTTGTGACATCATATATATTTATACAAACTTTCCTACAAAATTTTACCTATATTTCCATTTTTCACTCATTTATACATTTTTTTATTTATTCTCATTAGTTACATTACACTAAAATAAATTTGACATATCATACATTAATGGAGAATAACTTCTCATTTTTCTGAGTGTACATGATGTAGAACTATATCAGCCATGTAGTCATACATGCATACAGGGTAAGGATATCCAATCCATTCTACTATCCTTCCTATGCCTCTACCCCCTACCCTCCTTTACCCCACTCTGCCTAATCCAAGCTACCTCTATTTGACAGTTTTGTTTTGAATAATAAATAAAGGTCTTTCACTTTAAATACTTTATTTCAATTGGGGAAGATTAAGTTGATGAGTAAAAAAACATGGCTGTATGCATAGTCAGAATAGAATATATAACTATTAGAATCTATGTTGAAAGAAGTTAATTTAAAATAGTTAATTTTATGAGTAAATCAACTGGCAAATTAGAATGACTTGTGGGATAGGTCATTGAGTTACTAAAAAAAGTTATGAAATAAGTAGCACAGAGAACTGATTGATAACTCTGCATTGAAATGAAAAAACAGATACTTAAGAAAAGTGATATTTGAACTGAATACTTACAAGGCTCAGAAAAGCTAATATATGAAGTATTTCAGAATAAAAGACAGGTAGTTTAACTTGAATGGTATTGTTTTAAGCAAATCGGTCCTCACTGATACATAACAGAATCAAAATTAATGAATCTATTGAGAGTTCTTTAGGCTTGACTTTTATTACATTGTCAAACAATATTTATACATATGTGTGTGTATATATGTAATACGTATATATGTGCACACATATAATTTTGTGTTCTCTTCATATATCTAAACCTTAGATAATGCTCTACAAAAATCAGGTGTAAATGGACAATTTAGAAAAAAATGTATACATAAATGAAAAGAAAAACTATAAATAATTTATAATCAATTGTTTAAATAGGTTTTTTCCTGAAATCATGTTTATATTCAATTCATTCTACAAATTGTACAGAAACTTATATAATTGTCTAATTATATGCTATGTTTATTTTTTCTCCCTGGTTATATTTAATCCCATCCCTTTGGGTGATATTTTCAAATGCATTTTTCCAACTAAGATTCTCACTTTTAAAAAATGAAATGAAAAAAGGAAATCCAATCTAAAACAGATGTTTATAGGAAAATGTTCCTGAAATTAGATGTGTATCTTTAAAAATACTATTATATTTTATTCTTTTGAAGTTATGTTTATTCCACAAAATTTAAATTTTAGAGTCTCCTAATAGATTCAGTCCTAAGCTAGGAAATCAGTAAGCTAGTAATTGAATCTTCTACTATCTTGTATCACTAGTAGGAAGTATATCTATAACTATATCAATCTGCATATCTGTACTAATATATACCTAGGTAAGACATAAAGGTCAGACAAATAAAATTTGAAAACAAAATAGAATTAGCTTTTCTCTTATTTCGAAAAGATTCACAAATCATTTAGAATTTGCTTTAGGATTATCTCAAGTTAATCAGAGGAATTTGGGGGAGTATGAGACCATCAAATAAGTATTATATTTATTATTGATTTTCAAAATGAACCAGTAATATAATCACATTTTCTTTTAACCATGATAAAAAATCATTTATAAATGCAAATTCTTTCATCTAAAAATTAAGTGATTTGTTATTTTAGAGCATATGCACATATACATAGATATGTGTGAATATACACTTAGAGACACACATAAAATATTTGAATATACATGTCAAAGATAAATAGTGCTCAAAGGCAAACATGAAAAGCTCTGCTATAATTTTCTTTTAATTTACTTAAATACAATATACATCAGTTAATTGGAAGCATAAAAATAAATATTAATTCTAAATTAGTTTGATGGGTCATACATCAAATGCAATTTTAAATGATATAAACTTTTATAGTCTTACCTTATTGAAATTCTTAAGGGACAAAAGAGACTTATTGAAAGTGGAAGCTCAACATTTTCATATGTCCATAGAAAGAAAACTAAGAGAAGAGAGGAAATAAAGTCAAAAGAAAAAGGCAGCTTTAATGGAGATTAAAAGAAAAATTAGCATTTCAGACCAAAGTTTTATAAAAAAAAAATTCAAAGGATATAAAGTTAAATGTCAGAGCAATGAAATAAAAAGTAAAGAAGGAAACTATCTCTTGGAAGCTGCTGATACTACCTGGGCCTTCTTTATTCGTATCCTTTGTATAACAAAGTAAAACATTAATTTCTTTGAGAAAGAGACAATTCTGTGTAGCAGATTAACAAAGGCTTTTTCACTTGTTGATTCTGTAAGGTATAGATGAAAGGGTTCAAAAGTGGAGCAACTGAGATATTGAAGACAGCAATTCCTTTGGAAAAATATCTTATTTTTTTAATTGAAGGTTTAAGATACACGAAGATGCAGCTGCCATAGGAAAGGGATATCATGATCATGTGAGAAGAACATGTGGAAAAGCCATTTTCCTCTGATTAGTTGAAGGGATTCTTAGAATGGTCAGGATGATATAGCTGTAGGATATTATCACCATGACTAATGTGACCAAGAGCGTCACCAAAGCTCATATGAATCCCATCATCTCCAGAGCCGTGTGTCTGTGCAGGAGATCTGCATGAGGGATGTAGTGTCACAGTAGAAATGATCAACAATGTTGGAGGCACAGAAGTCAATATTTAGACCTAATATGAGTGGTGGGAAGATGACAAAAAAGCCAGCAAGCCAACAACTGAGGACCAGCTGAATGCAGATTTTGCTGTTCATGATGGTCATGTAATGAAGGGGCTTACAGATGGCCACATAGTGGTCATAGGACATAGCTGCCAACAAGTAAAATTCTGATGCTCCAAGTAGGAAGGCAAAAAACACTTGAGTAGCACAACTAGCATAGGAAATGGTCGTGTCCCCAGTTGCCATAATAACCAGCAATTTAATAGTATAGGAAATTTCTAAGAGAGAAATTCCGAAGGAAAAAGTACATAGGGGTCTTCAGGTCCATATCCATTAGGGCGAGTGTGACGATGGTCAGATTGCCAGTGACACTCAGCAAGTAGGTAAGAAGCAGGAAGACAAATAACACAACTTTTAATTCTAGGTCATCAATCAAACCTACCAGGATGAACACTGTCAGTCTTGTGTGGTTTCACATTATGGTGCTCTTACTTTCACCAAGTATGAATGCAAAAACAATCCTCCTCCTCCTCCTCCTCCTCCTTCTCCTCCTCCTCCTCCTCATCATCATCATCATCTCTTCCCCCAAAATAACAGTGGTAACTAGGTTTGAGCTAACATTAACAAAGCAATATACCAAAAAAAGCAATGCAATGCTCATTTATACTTTAAAAATGATTAAGCATTCCTTTTTTTTTCAGGCTACCTAGTCAGAGAACTAATAAATTAGTTTGCAATTCTACTGGAGAATAATTTATATGGTGTAGCAATTGTTTATTCTGGTTTATGAATAAATTAGAGGGAAATTAAAGGAAGTTAAAGACTAAAAAGTACTTTTTCTTTCTTGATAATATATAAGTTTTGGTATATAATTTCACCAGTCATTTAAAGATTTTTTTTAACCTTTATTTTCTTTATTTATTGTTATGTGGTGCTGAGGATTGAACCCAGGGCCTCACTCATGCTAGGCAAGCACACTACCGATGAGCCAAAACCTGAGCCCCTCATTTAAAGTTTAATTAAATAAAATCCCATCACTTTGTGTAAACCTTGTGATTCTTGTTATTTTCAATACATCATTTTATTTTGTATTTTTGCTTACACACACACACACACACACACACACACACACACACACCTAACCCTCCTCAAGGTTTAGGGCTTTACAATGTACTCAAAATCTTTATTCCTTTATCATTTGTTTTCATGGCTGAAACTCAATTTCTAAAAAGAGAAATGATACATAGGAAATAATTTCATTTACTCTTCTTTTTACTATGCCACTATCTCTGGAATAGTCTCTGTTGACAACCTTATTCTTCCTATTCTGTACCTCAATACAAAATCAGTAGGAACATTCTGATAAAGTCAGTGTTAGGTCAGCCAGGTAAAGTGAATAATAAGATACATGAATGTAGAGGCAAAGAGAAATAAAAGAAATTGGAATTAAGAAGTTGTATGTGGTGGGACATGAAGACATTGCTTTGTGGAAACCAAGACAGATCAGGATTCTTAGAGATGGAATATGAATAGAAGAAAAAGAAATATCCATTTATTATGCTTAAATGGACCTCTCTCAGTCCATTTTCTAATGCTGTAACAGAGTATTTGAAGACTGGAAATTTTTTAAAGAGGTTTATTTTGTCTCATGATTCTGGAGTAAGGGAACTCCAAAATCAAATAACTGCCTAAGGGGAGGAACTCATTAAATTCAAAATAGAAGGAAAGCAAGTGGTCCTATGCAGGAAGGAGGAAAGAGAATTAAGTTCCCACAATAAGAAGCTCATTCTCTGATATGTGGATGCTGATCCATGATGGGGTTGGGGGGAGCATGGAAGGAAAGGAGGAACTTTAGATAGGGCAAAGGGCAAAAGAGAGGGGGTATGGAGATAGGAAAGATGGTAGAATGAGATGGACATCATTACCCTAAGTACATGTATGAAGACATGAATGGTGTGATGCTACATTGTATACAACCAGAGAAATGAAAAATTGTGCTGTACATATATACTATGAATTGAAATGCATTCTGCTGTCATGTAAAACAAATTAGATAAATAAATAAATTTTAAAAAAGAAGTCCATTAAAGTTATAGAGGGATTCAGGTATCCATGAAGACTCTGATAAGTTGTCCCAAATTCCTCCCACTAGACCCAACCTTTCAACACTACTAAATTGAGGAATTCAGTTTCCAACACTTGGGCTTTGGGGGACACACTTAAACAATAGTATCTACCTTGTGTCCAGATTAAAACCCTGAGGCTATGACAGTCCAATCCAACTGGGTGATGCAAATTGCCATTTTATTAAAGAATTATGGGGCAAAAAGATTAGGTAGGGGCCATGTGGATTGTCACTCCAATGTTCTTTCTTTAAATAAACTTTTAAAAAATTCTTAGAATCAACTGAGAATAGACATAGAACATACCAGAAATTCTGGGACACTTTGAAGGTTGTTCTAAGAGAAAAGTTTACAGCTATAAGTGCCTACATGAACAACAACAGAAGCAACAACAAAAACTCCAAACTCAGAGAGATCCCAAAGAAACAATCTAATGATGCATCTGGAGGTCTGAGAAATACAAGAACAAACCAATTCTAACACTAATGGAAGAAAAAGAATAAGTAAGATCTAAGGTAAAATTAATAGAAATTTTTAAAAGTACAAAGAATAATGTAATAAAGGTTTGTTTTTTTATAAAGATAAACAAGATTGATAGACTTTTAGCCAAACTAAGTAAAAGAAAAAGAGAAATGCGATAAAATGACAGATGAAAGAGAAGCAATTAGAGATGAAAAAGGACATATCACCACAGACATCAGTGAAATCCAAAGGCTCATTAGATACTATTTTGAAAAGTTCTGGGGGCATAAATATTTGGTATTATGATATATTCTTGTTGGATTTCTTCCTTTATAGTGTGAAGGGAAACTTTTTGTCTCTTCTCATTAATTTTAGCTTGAAATCTGGTTTGTTGGCTATTAAAGGAGCTACTTCTGCTTGCTTTCAATCTCCATTTCCATGGAATATAATTTTCTGTCCTTTTACTTTAGCCTGTGGATGTCTTTGCCTCAGAGGTGTGCCTCTTGAAGGTAACATATTGTTGGGATTTTCTTTCCGTTTTCTTTCAATGGTGAGTATACTGTTAATAGCTCCAAAACTAGATAAATTAGTTCTCTAATTTTTGAGTATTTTCTTCATTCTACCCTAGATCTTAATTCTAATCTATATTAACATTTGGATCTCCTAGTTTTTTTTTCTATTTTTCTGACGTTATATCCTTGACATCGTTATAAAAATCTTTTAATCCAGTTGTGGTGGTGCACGCCTGTAATCTCAGTGGCTGGGGAGGCTGAGCCAGGAGGATAGTGAGTTCAAAACCAGCCTCAGCAAAAGTGAGGTGCTAAGCAACTTGTGAGACCCTGATTCTAAATAAAATACAAAATAGGGATGGGAGGTGGTTCAGTGGTCAAGTGCCCCTGAATTCAATCCTGGTATACCCTCCACTCAGGAAAGCACACACACACACACTCACACACACACACACAATATATATATATATATATATATATATATATATATATATTGTGTGTGTGTGTGTGTGTGTGTTGATTTAACAAGTTTTCCTATTTGTGAGAACTTAAAGTTTGGTGTCCCAATTACCTTTTATGCAACCATTGTGTATTACTAACCCATAATTGGTTATTTTATGTTTATATTGCTTTAAATTAAGTATTTAAGTTATATTGCTCTTTTATATAAGGAAATATAAAGTAAATCTTGTCAGTAATTATAACAATATCTCTACTTCTTCAATTCTGATTAATCATAAACTACTGTAGACATCTTTTTTCCCAATTAGTTTAATGGACCTGAAATGTCTTATTTGGTTTATTATTTTCAGCATGTCTCTGCTGGTTTTGTTGTTGTTGTTGTTTTTGTTGTTGTTGTTTTGATGGTTGCATTTGTGTTGTTCATTTTGTGACTTTTATTACAGAAAGAAAGTGACTAGCACTATTGCCATATAATTTAACCCATAGAAACTTTATACAAATTTTTAATATTACTTTCCTTCTCTAGAGAAATCTTATTTTCTGTACTTCCCTATCTCATAAGTGGAGAAAAACAGAATTCCTTGGAAATTATATATTTAAATTTCACAATAAAGGAAAACAAGATGTGTGAATTTGATTTGAAATTATAAAGAGTTTAATAAAGGTGTGGTCAGTATGAAATATTAAATATTATTGAGAAGGCTAATCTGACTGAAATATATAAAGGAAACCATGAAGTAAGTGAGAAGCAGCATAAAGCAGTTGCAGAATGTTTTTTTTTTCCTTTGATTCATCAAAACTTCTGCTTCTTTGAGAAAAACACAATCTTCTTTATGGAGTCATTGAAAGCGTGTTTCACTTGCTTGTTTCTCAAAGTGTAAATGAAAGGGTTCAGCAAGGGTGCTACAGAAGTGGTGAGAACTGAAACTCCTTTATTTATGGACACCTCTTCCTTTGCTGAAGGCTTGATATAGATGAAGATGCAGCTGCCATAGGTGATGGAAACCACAATCATGTGTGATGAGCAGGTGGAAAAGGCCTTTTTCCTTTGCTGAACAGAGGGGAATCTCAGAATGGTCCTGATGATGTATGTGTAGGACAGAACCACACAGACTAGGGTAATAATAAGACCAAATGCAGCCACAAATAGAACCAAATGTTCTAATATCCATGTGTCTGAGCATGTGATCTTTAGGAGGGGACCTGCATCACAGCTGAAATGATCAATGGCATTAGAATCACAGAATTCAAGCTGGAGGCCTAAGCTAAGGGGTGGGACAATAATCATCAAGCCAGCTACCCAGCAGGAGAGGACTAATAAGGTGCACACTCTGTTGTTCATGATGGTCATATAATGAAGGGGTTTGCAGATGGCCACATAGCGATCATAGGACATGGCTGCCAGGAGAAAAAATTCTGTTGCTCCAAAGAGAAAAACAAAAAATATCTGAGTTGCACAAGCATTGTAGGTAACAGTATTGTCTCCAGTTGATAAACTGTACAGGAATCGAGGGATACAGACAGTAGTAAATGAAACTTCTAGGAAGGAAAAGTTTCTGAGGAAGAAGTACATAGGTGTCTTCAGATGGGGATCCACCAGTGTGAGGGTGATAATAGTCAGGTTCCCTGTTACACTCAACATGTAGGTGAGCAACAGAAAGATAAAAAGAAGAACTTGCAGTTTTGGATCATTCGTCAGTCCCAGCAGGATGAAAGTGGTTATTGCTGTGTGATTCCTCATTATAGAACTTTGACAATTATCTAATCTTTGTGTAAAAAAAATAAAAATTTTATGAAGAAACAGACATTTAAATTCTATAGCAAAAGACTGTGCATATAGAAGCCAAGCAAATCAGCCTGTTTATTTTCTCTTTTCACATCATAATTAATGTTTTTACTATTCCAATAGCATTCCTGAATTATATGTATATGAGCAGTGGATATTTCCTTAAGGATTCACATTATGGTAAAACATTCAACTTTTTCTTTAATCATTTACCTACAGAATTTACATATGTGGTTTATTTGTCACAAACAAATCATTACATGGACTGGATTTCCAGATGGGTACAGAAAGATGTCATTTCATGGGAGGCTAATAGTTCTTTGTCCAAGCAAACTCTGGATACAGGACATATGCAGGTAACTAAGAGCATGGATTCTTTTCACTGTTATTATCTGGGGATTTTTTTAAGGATAAGATATATTTCTTCTGAAAAACAAACAAATGATAATGACAACAACAGGATTCCTTATAGTGGAAATTCTAGAACATAAGGATGGTTTGGTATAAAACTAATTTAATGACTGCAAGGAAATGTCCAAGATATCTACAAAAAAGTATTATGCATTCATTTGTGATCAATTATTTGATTGTTCCCCCTTTTCTCTCGAAACCTAGAAGTTAATTTTTATTTAACATCAATAAATTTAGCCTTCTAGGATATGTCTTTTTCTTGTGATGCTTTTAATTCCTTTGAAAAGACATTAGTGTCTCCTCAGCTCATCTTCACTCCATTGAGGCTTTAAACAGTTATACTGGGACTTTCACTTGCAACTCCCTATAGCTTTCCGAAAACCCCAATGAGTTTATTTCTGTTAGACAATGACACATTTTAGTTTTTATCTTGCCTGAAATTGCCACAGCATTAAAAACAAAGTTTGGTCATTCTTTAAGTGGTTCCTATATCATCTTTCTGATTTTCTTCCTAGTATTAGATTGCTATTTTCAATGTCTCTCTTTTTTCTATTCACATGTGAAATATTGGTCCTCCCCAATATTCTGTTTTCAGACCTCTCACTTCCTATGTTCTGTTTGTTATTCTTCTTTCTCTATGCTTTCTACAAATGATTTCATCAATTCATTTGTTTTATCCTTTATATGACGTACTCCAAAGGTGATATCTAAACTCTATAACAACATTAAACATATAGATCATTTATGGATTGTTCTAGGACCCTCTGTGGGTACCAAATCTGAGGATGCTCTAAATATTACAAGTTGTGTGTCCACATCTCAATTACCATATGCTCTAAATGATTTACTGTATCTTCTTCCAATGTTAACTAAAGTTTTAATATAGAAAAAAAAAAAAATATATATATATATATATATATATATATATATATATATATATATATTTTACCTTGCAAGGCTCTTACGGAAAGTACCTTCTTTGTTTTTTTAACTTCAACACTTGTCATTTTCTTATCTGTCTTCCTTAAGGCTTGAGTTCCATTAACACTGACTACTTGAAAATCTTCTTCAGTTCTATATGCTTTCTCCTCTGCACAGGCTAATCTTTTGATTAATACCTATTAGTCCTTCCACCTTCCCCATAGGTATCAGTTCTTTCAGAAAATTTTCATTAATGAACCCAAAGCATGTGAAATTGTGCTCCTGTGGTATTTCCAAGTACATGTTGTTTATCCAGTCATGGAATACATCACACTGTATTTTGCTGTGCATTGTAATTACATTTCTCCTGTATGTTTCTGTAAATTTATCTAAAGTAGAATCCATATTGTATACACTATTAAATTTCCTTATATTTGGGGTTATATAATAAATTTAGGGACAGAACAAAGCAGCATTGTCTACATACTGGGGACACTTGTACTCCTTAATGCCTATTCTGATCACTTGATTCAACGTTCTAATTTTGCATATGTGCTTCAAACTACTCTTTCATTTTGAATACTTTTTAAAACAAAGGTCTGATTATGCCCAGTTTTAAACTGTACAGAGTCTCCTTTCTCCTTTTCCAGGGTTTTCCCAGCCTGTGAAGGACTCTGTCTTTACTCTTAATAACTAATTCCCTCTCTGCAGCTGCTGTTTGCTTTCTTGTGTCTGATAACTTCTTTCCTGACCTCTCCTTGTTAGGTATTTAATTAGGATTTGCCACCATTTTACAGAATTGCTTCCCATATATCATTTTTTGAGACTGCAATAGTTTCACTTCTTGATTTTTTTTTTTGAGTCTGAAACCACCTACTGCATGTCTAAAGATTTAATCTCCTAAGATAGACTTTGTATTTTTTTACTAAAATCAATAGTGATCCACATATATAATATGAACAGATACATTCAAGAAGCTGAAGAGTATGTGAATATTCTCACCATCAATTTTCACCACGTAGTAGGGCAGTGAGGTTAGACATTAGTGGAGAAATTAGAAGCTAAAATAAATTTAATATAATGATTAAGAGTTTTCATATGCATGTTAAAATTTAAGAATCACTGAGGCAATTAAATGACCATGTTCAACACTGACATTGTCATCTACATACTCTGTTCTTTATGCCATAAATCATCACTTAATTTATATATTTGCATTATAATTTAGACACAAATGAAGGATGACAAAAACATTAATAGAGATCTTTTACCTGCCTTACAGCCTTTCTTTTGTTGATGTAATCTCTGTTCATTATGTGTAGTCTTCATATAGAGGAACAGACTGTACTTCTGTTCATGGAGCAATAATTTCCCCTAATCAGCCAGCAATAATTATGTATAATGCTATCAATGAACACATGCATTATCTGAAAACACAATCTCTTGGGGTTTTCTATTTTCATATCATTGATATTTCCCCAGGAGATAACTGTTTTAGGAAAAAAATTAACTCAGTTTGCTTTTTACAAATTTCTGTAAATAACATGAGTCCTATGGGTCTGGAAAAATGAATTTTTTCTTCCTATGGCCGTGTGCCTTAGAAAATCCCATGTGGTATATGTGGCAAGACTCAGCTTACTTTCAAAGAATCATCACAGGAAAATAAGCAGAAAATTAAGGGAAGTGGTGCAGACTGGTATAACTTGTATCAAGATACTAAAAAGCACACTGACAATAGTGGACAATGACAGTCTGTCACATGCATTTACTTCTGAGTGAGACTTCAGGCTTTTAAAGAAATCTGTAAAACCAAATCTGTTACCCTTAATGATATCCAACCCCCACCTAAAGACTGATCTCTTTGAAAGCCTCTCAGGCTAACCAGCAGCTGATTCAAGGAAAAGAAAACAGCTCTTTGTTTTCAAATTTGCTGGAGTTTTCTACTTCAGCCTCAATTTTTTAAAATGCAAATACAATTTTGTCTTTGATAGACAAAAATCAACACATTAATTGTTTTTCTTTTATACAGGTAAATCGTATGCTAATACTTCACTATAACTTCCTTTTTGATTTTAGTTTATCTAAGAACTAATTGTCTTTCAACTACTTCAGGGCGATAAAAAAGTGCAATAAGCTATGAAGTAACTAAAAGTTGACAAGCTTTCTGTCATCTCATTCTTCATACTCCCCCTCTGAACACATATCGGGCAAAAACTGTCTTGGTGAAAATCTTAGCCTTGATGATCTTGTGCAGTGAATGGTGGACATCTAAAAGTTCTCTCAATAGAGAGTAATTTGTCTCACTTAGCTTTTAAGGGAATAATCTCATTAAACAAATAGGCGATATTTCAGAGTAAAAGAATGTTTACAATTTAGAAAATGTTGAAATTTTCAGCAATTTAATATTCTTGTGGTACATTTTCCAAGGATTTGGAAGGCATACCTCAGTGTGTCTTTTAAATTAAATAATGTGGATAACAAATTATTGGATTGGTGACTACAGATTGATGCTTAAATATGCCCTGACCAAGTCTTTAGTCTTGTCAAGGATCTGTTCAATAATTTAAAAACATGTTCATTACAATTTTTCATATTAAAAAGTTGAAGCAAAGTTTAACAAAATTACAGGAAAATACACTAACAAATATTTCTTTCCCTTATCTCTCAAAACAGAAAGCAGTTCTCACATCTACCTTACATTACTTACTCTTGATAATTTTTCATCATTTTGGCTGGAAGCTCCTCTTTGGGTTTAATTGTGTTGTGTTAAGGAAGATGTGACTTGTCCAGGGCTAGTACCATCATCTAAATTTGCTCTGTAGACATATTTTGGAGAGGCTTGAGTTTTCCTAGTTTCCCATTTTCACACAGTATGTTTATATCTTTAGAAAACTCTTTCTTACTTTCCACATTACAAACAAAATTTTCTTTGCTATCCATCATGCTGGTTAAAAAAAAAAAAAAAAAAAAAAAAAAAAAAAAAAAAAAAAAAAAAAAAAACACCTGAGAGGGAGAAGAAAAAAAGAATTTTGGGGGTGTTATGATTTTTTCTGAGCAGGCAGTAAATATTTCTACTCCCCAAATAATGATATTTATGTTTTCTGCTCTGTTTCCAAGAGACACACTGGGATTGCCCAAATGAATTGTCAGGTATCCTTAGTGCCCAGGTTCAAACATCACTTACTAATCCTCTGTGTAATTAGCCTTGGCAAAGCAACTAAAATTGGCAGCTGCAGAGACACTTTCCTTTGAGACAGTAAGATAGCAAACCAAAATAATTTAGAGAGTAGTTGCTAATCTTAATGAGGGGGAAAGAAAGCACAAGCCTAATTCAGCTCACCATTATAGTTTCTAAGGATATAATTATGTTGGTTATTTTATTGAAATCTTCATGATGAAATGTTCTGTAAAGTATCTGCTACATGTGAAAATTCTAATTGACAAATATTATTATGTATAAAGATATATTATAAAAAACAATCAGGGCTGGGGATGTGGCTCAAGCGGTAGCGCGCTCGCCTGGCATGCGTGCGGCCCGGGTTCGATCCTCAGCACCACATACCAACAAAGATGTTGTGTCCGCCGAGAACTAAAAAATAAAAATTAAAAAAATTCTCTCTCTCTCTCTCTCCCTCTCTCACTCTCTCTTTAAAAAAAACAATCATTTTATTAATCAGCATTTACATTTTAAAACAGAAGAATATGTGTAAGTTGGACACTATTTGTTCTATATGCAAAAAAATGCATCTTCTTATTACTTTGTGTTTGGAGCCTTCCAGCTCCTTTCTTCTAGTTATTCATAAAACATAAAATGTTATTGTGAACTGCATACCCCTCCCTGTTCTATAGAATATTATTTTACTGTGTTCAGGTACCACTTTTCTTACCCTCATTAGCCTCCCCATTACCAGTTCTAGTAACCACTATTACACAATCTTATCAGCTTAATTTGTTTAATACCCACATATGAAAAAGAATAGATAATATTTGTCTGTGTGCATGTGACTTACTTTACTTTGCACATTGTTCTCTAGTTTATATCCATCGTGTGGCATATGATATCATTATTTTTATAACTGAATAATCTCAATTGTTAAGTCAGATAATTGACTATTAGTGCACAGAAATACTAATGAGTTTTGTATGTTGGTTTTGTATCATTTAACTTTGTTAAATTAATTTTAGTTCCAATAGAATTTTATTAAAATTTTGGGGATTATCTGTACATATTGTCTTACAAACAATGACAATATGGTTTCCTCTTTACCAAATTAGATGTTTTTTTTTTTCTTTTGCCTGATTGTTCTTGCTAGAATGAAAGTGTTAGAAATGGCATTCTTGTTCCAGATGTTAGAGGAAAAGCTTACAGCTTTACTCCATACAGAGTGATTGCAACTTTTGACTTATCATACAAAGATTTTATTATGTTAGATACATTAGTTTTATACTTAATGTATTCTGTCCTTATCATAAAGGGTTGTTGAGTTTGCTATCAAATAGCTGTTCTACATCTATTCAGGTGATCATGTTTTTGTCCTTCATTTTGTTGATGCTGTATTTCTTATTTATTGACTTGCATATTTTGCACCATCATTGCATCCCTGGCATGATTCCCACTTAAGAATGGTGAATAATCTTTTTAATGTGTCATTGCATTTAGTTTGCTAGCTTTTGTTGTAAATGTTTGCATCTATGTTCATCAAGGACATTGGCCTGTAGTATTCTTTTTAATTATGTCCTTTTCTGGTTTGGGTGTCAGGGAAATTAATGTTAGCCTCATGGAATAAATTTGCAACAATTTCCTTCTTTTCAACTTTATGGAGCCACAGAAAAAATAGAATTAATATTTCTTACATATTTAGTAGGACTTTGTAGTACAGCCATCTAGTCCTGGGTTTTTCTTTGAAGGGAGACTTTCATTTACTAAATCAACCTCATTATTAACTATTGGTTGTTCAGTTTTTCTATCTCTTCATGATTAAATCTTGGCAAGGTGTACGTTTCCAGGTATTTTTTTCTTTTCTCCTAGGTATAGTTATTCATAATAATCTTTAATGTTTCTCTGTAGTTCTTCAGTGCCAATTATAATAATTTTATTTTTATTTCTGATTTTGTTTGCATATTCCTTTTTTTGTAAGTCTTGCTAGAGAATTGTCAATTTTCTTTATTTTTTGAAGGACCAGCTCTTTATTTAACTTGTCTTTTGTTGTTGTTGTTGTTTTAATTCTCTATTTGACTCATTTTGGTTTAGATTATTATTTCTTTCCTATTACTAATTTTCAATTTTGTTTGTTCTTATTTTCTAGTGCCTTGAGATGCAGATGTAAAATATTTAAAGTCTTGTCTTTTCTGGTGCAGGTGTTGATTGCTATGAACTTTCTTCTTAGTATTGCTTCTGTTGTGTACCATTGTTTTTCGTATGCTGTGTTTCCAATTTCACTTTTTTCAAGCATTTTTTAAAATTCATTCTTGATTTATTTCTTTATCTGTTGGTTGTTCAAGACTGAATTTTTTAAATTTCCCTGGATTTACGTAATTTCCAAAGTTTTCATTTTGATTGATTTTTAATTGTGTCATGGTTTGTTTTCACAAGATAAATTAATACGATCACAATTTTTGAATGCTTACTGATTTGTTTTACAGCCTATCATATTGTTCTGAATAATTCTGTCTATTACTGAAAGTGTGTTATTCAAGTTCTATACTTTTATTGTTTTGGAGTTTATCTCTCCCTTTACATCTATTAATATTTTCTTTATATATTTGTATGCTCCAATATTCGATGCTCATATAACTATTATTTCCTCTCATGGAATTGATGCTTCATCATTATTTATTTATATCCTTTGTATATTTTTTAAATTTTTTTATTTCCTTTTTTGTTGTTGGCTGTGCTGAGGATTCGACTTGGGGACTCATGAATTCTAGAAAAAGACTTTATCACTGAGCTTCACCCTTGGCCCTACAGTTTTTATAGAGGGTCTAATATTTTGTGATGTGACTGTGGCTATTCTTTTTTCATTTTTATTCCATTTTAATGGAACACCTTATTACATACTCTCAGCCTATGTGGATCTTAGTGGTGAGTTGAGCTTCTTGTCAGCAACAGACAGTTGGGTCTTTATGTTTTATTTATTTAGCTTTGCATCTTTTAGTTGGGGAATTTAATATGCTTACATTTAAATACATTTCAATCGGTAAATACTTACTACAGCGATTTTGGAAACTCTTTCTTGGTTTTATTATATTTCTTTTCTTCCCTTTCCTCTTTCTTGCCAGTCTTCTTTTGTGATTAAGTGATTTACTTCCTTTGTGAATGTGTTTTGATTTATTTCTTATTATTTTTGGCTTATAGTTTTTTTTTTTTGTGTGTGTGTTTTCTCTGAGGGTTCCAAAGACATCTTTGATTATAACAAGTTATTTTAAAATATTTACAACATAGCATTATTATGAAGGTTAAAAAATGAAGACAAAGGAAAAGGAAACTATACTAATAAAAACATTACATTTGCACTCCTCTCCACATTTTCAATTTTTAGTATCCCACCTCACATATCCCATAAACGTACTAATGTAATTACTGGGTTTAAGCTCATTTTGTTCATCATTTTCATACTAAAGACATAAATGATCTACATACCACCTTAGAACATTAAGGCATTGTGAATTTTTTTCTGTTACTCTTACTCTTGAGTTTTAAATCTTCTCATCTTTTCTTCTTACTCTTCAACATCAGTTTCTTTCATTTTAAATAACTCCCTCTAGCATTTTTTGGCATTTAGTTCTGGTGGGGACAAATTCTCTCAGATTTTAACTAAACATACATTTACTTTACCTCTTTTTCATTTCAAAGAATAGCTTTGATGGGTACAGTGTTTTTTGCTAATAATTTGCTTTTCCTTTTTCTAAAAATCTCATGCCCCTCTTTCTTACCCTGTAAGATTTTGCTAAAAAGTCTGCTGTCAGGTAAATTGAGACACCCTTATGTGCCATCTGTTTCTTTTCTTCTGCCCTCTTGAGAATCTTCTCTTTATCTTTCACTTTGATAACTTCATTAAAATATGTCTTGGAATAGACTTGGTCAAGATAAATCTGTCTGGTGAACCTTGACTTTCCTATACCTGGATATTTGTATTCTTCCATAAGTTTGGGGAGTTTTCTGTTATTATCTCTGACAATAAGTTTTCTATCCCTTAGGCATTCTCAAGTCCCTACTGAAGCCCAATAACACAATTATTTCCTGTTTTAATGGTATCCCCAAATCCCCAAAGGCTTTTTTGATTCCTCTTGTCTTCTCTCTTCTCCAAGGGTGCATTTTCAAATAACCTTTGAGTTCAATAATTCTCTTTGCAGTTTAATCAATATTGCTATAATGCCTTCTCTCATATTTTAGAATTTTGCTTAGTGTATTTTTTGTGGTGCAAGGATTTCTGGTCATTTTTTTCATTTTCAATTGCTTCAAATTTTCTGCTAATAATTTTTTACACTTGATCATTTCCCTATATTTTCTTGAAGCTTATTATGTTCCTTAAAATTATTCTTTTAGAGTCTTCATTCAAGAGTTCACATCCATGTGGGTTACTATCCAGTCGTCTTTGTGTACCTTATTTGGACAGTTAGTTGTTCCATGAAAGTTCTTGATGCTTTTTGGTGTACAATATCATTAAAGTGTTGGGTGTTTATTCCAATCTTCATAACCTATCTTTGTTTATGCTTTTATTTCTAGTAATTTTAAGTGGCCTGCTTCGTTTCTCTGAGTCCATAGTCATTTCTGCTATTTCAGCTCTAGATAGTGTTCTAAGTCCAGGTTTGCTACACATTTGCTTAATGTGCTCATTGTGTCAGCGCTAGAGGGCAATCCAAGCACAGTTTGTCCCAAATCTGAAGTTGTGTTGGGCAGTATAAATTGGCTTGGTTTTAGATTTCAGGCTATGGTTGCTTGATCCCATAGCCTGCTGAGACAAGACTTGCACTGGAATGAACCAATTAGAAGGATAAATATTAATATTGGTGAGTATTTACTTGTTTACTTGTACTATTTTAGATACTAACCTACACAAAATCATAGCAAAAAAAAATCTATGAATTGAGTAGTTATTTTTTCTGTTACAACAAATGAACAAATCTAAATTCCAGAGAAGATAATGTTTTTTTTTCAAAGTGTCAACTTGTAAATGACAAATCCAGAGTACAAACCCTGGCAACCTAATCCAAGCACTCATACACTTGAACACATTATGGCTATGAAACGTAAAACTGACTCTCTTGGATCCACGAGATAAGTCAGTAACTGATACCTAATCAAAAAAATGTCAATGAACACCTCCAATTAGCCCTTTAATTGAAATTGATGGTGGTAATGTCTTGCTTTTCTATAAGAAGTCAAAAATAAGGAATTATACTTTTTATATTATGAGAAGGTATTGCATTTTGCCAATTTTTTTTCTCAAGTTATTGGGATGGTGATATAATTTTATCATTCATCCTATTAATGTGGATTCTCTAATTAATTGATTTGCCCATATTGAGCCACCCTTGCACCCTAAGGATAATCACTCTTTTATAATAAAAAAAAAAGTAAAAACAAACTCTGAACAAACTAGATTCAGAAGGAATTAGTATCAACCTAATAAGTCAGTGTATAACAAGCTCACCACTAACACCATATTCAGTGATGGAAAATTTGATACTTAATAATCAAAATCAAGACAAATTTCCCAATACTTACCTTTTTCATGCAATATAAGACTGAAAGATAGAACTAGATCAATTAGACAAGAATATGAAATGAAAGGCATTCAATTTGAAAAAAAAAGTCAAATTATCTTTGTAGATATACATAGTCTTCAATGAAGAACACAATGAAGGTACACACACACACACACACACACACACAATAACTGTCAGAACCAATGAACAAATAAAGTTGCAAGATACCACACCAACATACAACAATCAGCTGCATTGTATGTGCTAACAACAAACTATTTGAAAAGTTTGTAAGAAAACAATTTATTTTACAAAACCATAAGAGAATAAAATACTTAAAATAAATGTAACTAAATAGAGAAAATACTTCCATGCTGAAAACAATAAAATACTGATTGATGACTTTAATAAAATACTGAGGGACACAAATAAATAAAAAAATACCATGTTTATGGATTGGAAAATTTAATATTGTTAAATTTTCTTTGTACAAAGTTATCTACACATTCAATACAATCTGTTTCAAGATTTCAAGAATTTTTTTTTACTGAAAAATAAAAATGTCTAAAATTGGAATGGAATAACCAAAGACTTTGAATAGCCAAATAAGACCTGAGAAAGAATAGAGCTGGAAGCAAAACACTTGCTGATTTCTAAATATATTACAAAGCTACAATATTAAGAAGAGTATGTCATTTGTAAAAAGATAGGCATATAAACTAATTGAACAGAATAGAGAGCTCAATAATACTCTCATTCAGGTACAGAAAATTGATCTTTTACAAGTGCTGAAAATTCACAATAGGAATGACAATTTATACAATAAATAGAATTAGGAAATGGCATATTCACATGCAAAATATTGAAACTGGAGCCTTAGCTTCCATTATACACAAACTGAAAAAGTATTAAAGACTAAACATAATATCTGAGACAACGGATGTACACACATGCACGCACATGTATACACACACACACACACAGCTGAGACAGTAAAACTCCTAGGAAGAAATACATGCTAAAAGATTCATGGCCGTGGTCTTGGCAATGACATCAAAATCTCAGGTGATAAAAAACAGACATAGACAAGTGGGAACACATAAAATTGAAAATCTACTGCACAGCAAAGAAAACAGCAGAATTAAAAGGCATCCCATGGAAAGAAAAAATATTTATATACCATAAACATATTAAAGGATTAATAACCAAAATATAAGAAACTCTGTAGACTTGACAGAAAATGAACTTATGTATTTGAAAAAAAATGAGAAAAGGACTTGAATATTTATTTTTCAAAAGAGAATATACAAATGTACAAAGTTTTCAACATCACTAATTATCAGAGGAGTGCAAATTAAAACCACAGTGAGGCATCACACTTGTTATGATGGCTAGTATATAAACAAAAGCAGAAACAACAAACCCTCAAACTAAAAGTAGCAAGTTTTGGACAGAGGAGGAGAGGCAAAGAAAAGACCACCGACTCCAATTTTACATCAAATTAAAGCAAGCTTATAATTCTGACCAGCCGGGTCTGTCTCTTTCAAAATCCTTGGGTTAGAGAATCATCCCACAGCTCTCTAGCAGCATGGTTTTATAGCACAAAAAGTTGCAAAAGGGGGGTGTCTTGAGAACTTACAGATAATAGGATTTTGACAAGCATAATACAAAAGCAGATAGTAGGTTAATGATCTAAATGGTTTAACATTTCAAGTTAGGGAGTAAATTTAGATCTCAACACCAAAATTTATGAGGCAACACTAAGGTTTTAAAGAGGGTTGTTATCTGGTCAGAGAAAATCAGAATTTATGAGGCTCCAATAAGGTTTTAGAGAGGGTTGTTATCTGGTCATGGAAAGCCAGGCATGGGTGAGTTCAAGTCATAGGCAGGAATTCCAAGCAAGTTTGGAAATTGCAGTAATTTATAGTAAAACAGAAATTAACTTTTCATGATTTTGTGATGAGAAGGCTCCCAATATTAAAATAGAATTAGGCTGGGTTCATCAGAATGATGGTCCTCAGGAGATTTAGTCATGGGCCTTAGACATGTGGTTCAAAGTCAGACCCAGTAAACAGGCCTGCCCAGCTTCTAGGACTTCTCTGCAGTAAACTTAAAACATGAAAGACAAAGAGAAGATTCAAGTTGGGGAACCAGAGCTTGCCCCATCTGTATGTAGCTCTTGAAAATCAGAAAGGCAATCTAAGAACATAACCAGAGCAGGATTTGTTGTTTGTAGCTCTTGGTAGGCAGGGCAACAGCCCAGATCACATTTCATTAGAAAGAGAAAACAAGAAGATGGAGGTGGGGAGGTGGGTTTGCTCTGCAGTATTCTCAGTCTAAGGAAGAGGTTGAATTCTCAGTCTAAGGAAAAGGTTGAATTGGCAGCATCCTCCATAATTCACATTTGAATGGTCCTGCTCCAACAATAAGACCTGTCCCTCAGGAAAGTCTAAGACTCAGACTACCAAATATGACCACCACAAAATTCTCCACTCCAGTGGCGTCTCAGAGACATCCGAGTGATGGGAGAAGATATATTAGAATTTAAAACATTTCCAACTTTTGAGCAGTTAGACCAACAAAACCAAAATGTTATATTTCATGCAGCTATTCCTTTTAAAAATATTAAAAAAATTAAGATATGCTTCCTTCATGTATGGCCCAAACTTTCCTTTTGTGCAAAGTTTGATAAAACTGGTGTATAATGAGGCCCTGCAGCTTCATGATTGGATTAGCTCTGCTAAGGCTTAGCTTTCAAAAGCTGAATATTTATTTTAGAAATCAAATTGCATGGATATTTCCTCTGAGCAGGCAGAAACTAACAGAAGGCATGGAGTTTACAAATGTTGATTGGGACATGACAATTTGCTGATTTGAAGCAAAAGTTAGATTACGACTTACAAACTTATACTCAGATTAGTGTATGTGTGAGAAGGACATGGAGATAATTACATATGGAGGGAGAGAAAAACTAGATTTCATTCAAACCTGGTAGGGGCCTGAGGAAATATTTCTCAGATTTTGTAGCATATTTCTATCAAGCTGTGAGCTGTATGATCAGAGATTTAAAGGCCTCTGAGATGTTAGTTAAACAGCTAGCTTTTTAAAATGCTAATAAAGTTTGGGAAGAGGTCATTTGGCCCCAACCCAAAAAGGGAATGATATCAGATTACATACATCTTTTTTCAGAATTGGGACCAGCCTACTTCTAGGGTGTATCCATGGTGACTGCATTAAAACAAATTTTACAACCTCCATTAAAGGAGATCAATTCTAAGAGGCAATGCTTAGACAAGACAGGGCAAGACAGGGCACATGGCAACAAATTGAAAACCAGTCACAAGTACAAAGGAGTGTAACAGGTCTTTGTCTGCAATGACAGAAAGGTAACCCGTGGGTACGGGCATGCCATGCCCAGAAGGTTGTAAAGGGAACATCTCTGATTACACATCAGGGAAACTGGAGGTAGGGCCAGCCCCAGCTCAGCCAAATAATAGGAGAATCACAATTTGCTCAAGAGAAGCTATTGGCTGTGGGTCAACCGTCACTCACTCTATCCCAGCCTCCTTATGTACAGGATCAGTCTCACATCCAAGATAATTTCCACTCAGGAATAGGGAGCTGAGAGCTCTGTTCCACCTCAAAATACATACTAACACCAGAGATGGGTTCAAAAATGATTTTGACAGGCATTTGCATAACTCTACCATGAGATACAATAGGTTTAATATGATAAAAACAATTTAACTCAAAAAAGAATTCAGGTACTACCAGATGTTCTTGATGTAAATTGTATTGGGGAAATTAAAGCTGCTATTCAAACAAATTCCATTATTCAGCTTTCTCAAAAGTACACCATAGAGCAAATTATTATCTTGCCTTGTCATTCCACAAGGAAAGAGTTATCAGATGGACCCCATGAAATCCAGATTTCTGGGTCCCCAGACACAACATCCATGGATCAATTCGTTAAGAAATAGAGTGCTCTATTGAATCTTAAAATTCATTACAAAATTTTCAAGGGAGTTAAATATACTGGCACAGATGTCTCTGTAATCTCCAATAAATTCTAGACCTGAGATTGGGCTTTACACCTGCCCACCGAGAATGCATTGGATCTCTTAGCCTGCTCAAAGTGCTCAATACCTTCAATGGGAAAACAAAGATAGCAATTCAGGACTCTTCATAAGTTATGTCTTCAATACTTTGTAAGTACATTTATTGGGGTGAGATATTTTGAGCATCCTAGAAGTTTTGTTAAAAACCTAATTCCATGGTGACATCTCAGATGTTTAATCAAAGATCTGTTTCCACTAAAGTATTAAAAGGAAATTAACAGGAAAGGTATTTACCTATTCCTCAGTCTTCTCAACAAAGACAATTTAAATTATTGAATTCATCTAATCAAAAATCTTAACAGAGGCATTGATCTGTGTACCAGCCCAGGAAACAGCAGAAAAAAATATTTCTTGTCTGATGATCATGTCAGGGTGAACCAATGGCCCCTTACATGGGAAAAGCTCCAAGTAGCCCATAATTTTGTTCAAGAACAGCTTCAAGATGGTCATATTGAAGGTACTCTAAGCCCTTGGAATACTCCACATTTTATGGTAAAGAAAAAAATCTGGCAAATGGAGATAGTTACAAGATCTCAGAGCTATTAATTGAACTATGGAACCAATAGGAGCTTTATATTCTGGATTTCTTCTACAGATTTCCCTCTTATCAGTTAATAGTAATAGATTTAAAAGATTGTTTTTCATTATACCATTACATCTAGATGACTGTAAGAGATTTGCTTTTAGCATCCCAGCAATAAATTTCAGAGAACCAGTTAAGAGGTTTTGCTGGAAGGTGTTGCTTCAAGGTATGAACAATAGCTCCACAATATGCCAGAATTTTGTAGAACAGGCTGTGGATCCAGTATGAGAACAATTCCCTGATGCATATATAATACAGTTAATGGATGACATTCTTTTTGGTCACACTAGTTCAGATGTGCTTTTAAAATTTTTGCTCAATTAGAAACTTCACTTACTGCAATGGGTTTATGCATAGCACCTGGAAAAAGTGCAAAAGACTTTTCCTTTTCAATATTTAGACAACTTAATCAAAGAAAGAACAATTTGTTCACAAAATCTACAAATCAGATTTGATAGTTTATGAACTCTTAATGACTTTCAGAAATTACTAGGTGACTTAACTGACTGCAGCCAAGTTTAAAATTAACCACTGTGGATTTCTGTCCTTTGTTTCAGATTTTACAGAGAGATCCTTCTTCAGCTTCTCACCAACTTATGGCAGAGCAAAGACAGCCTTGACAAAAATTGAAAAATCTATTAGACTGCCCAGCTAACTAGAATTAATCCATAAGAGTCTATATATTTATTAACATTTCCCCCTATTCATTCCCCTACAGGGGCAATATGGCAGTAATTGGGAGTTATTGAATGTCTTCACCTAACTCACTCTCCCCAAAATTGTTGAGTCCTTACAATTGGTTAAATCAGAATCTTCTATATTTTTTTATTTAATTGATTTTACTTTTTTAAATACATGACAGTGGAATGCATTACAATTCTTATTACACATATAGAGTACAATTTTTTACAACTTTGTATATAAAGTATGTTCACACCAACTCATGTCTTTATACATGTACTTTGCCTTTTTTTACATTTCAATTCTTATTACAAATATATACCACAAATTTTCATATCTCTGTATGTAATGTATGTTGACACCCAATTCATGTCTTCATATATGTACTTTGGATAATGAAGTCCATCACATTATCCCATCCTTGCTGATCCCCTGCCACCTCACCATCCCTCCCACCCCTCTCTCCTATCTAGAATTCATCTATTTCTCCCATGCTCCCCCTCCCTACCCAATTAGGAGTCAGCCTCCTTATATCAGAGAAAATATTCGGCATTTGTTTTTTTTGGAATTGGCTGACTTCACTTGGCATTAACTTCTCCAATGCCATTCATTTACCTGCAAATGCCATGATTTTCTCTTTAATGCTGAGTAAAATTCCACTGTGTATATATACCACATTTTATTTATTCACTCATCCACTGAAGGTCATCTAAGTTGGCTCCACAGTTTAGCTGTTGTGAATTGTGCTGCTATAAACATTGATGTGGCTGCGTCCCTGTAGTATGCTGTCCTTTGAGTATAGTCCGAGAAGAGGGATAGCTGGCTCAAATGGTGGTTTCATTCCCAGATTTCCAAGGAATCTTCATACTGTTTTCCATATTGGCTGCACCAATTTGCAGACCCACCAGCAATGTATGAGTGTAGCTTTTCCCCCACATTCTCACCAATACTTATTGTTGTTTGTATGCATAATAGCTGCCATTCTGACTGGAGTGAGATGATATATCTTAGAGTAGTTTTGGGTTGCATTTCTCTGATTGCTAGAGATGATGAGCATTTTTTTCATATACTTGTTGATTGATTGTGTTGGGAGTCGCCTTGGCTCCAAAGACTAACCTCCCATCCCCCGAGAAGAGCCGTCTAATGGTGAGTCCTGCTGACTCACATGATCCTTACCCACCAATCAGAACTTCCCCATCACCTCCAATGGTGAGTCCTGCTGACTCACATGATCCTTACCCACCAATTAGAATGCACCCCATGCCAGCTGCCAAAAAATTTTAAATTGTTAAACTCTTTCAACTGTCAATCCACCCCCGGCTCTATAAATATGCAGAGCTGCCTCAATAAATGGGCATTTTCTCCAATGGCAAGCATTGATTGTTCTTTCAGATTGTATATCCTCTTCTGAGAAGTGTCTGTTCAGATCTTTGGCCCATTTGTTGATTGGGTTATTTGTTTAATTGGTGCTTAGCTTTTTGAGTTCTTTATATACCCTAGAGATTAGTATATCCTTCTATTATTTTAACCCCTATATCTACTCAAAACCGGTTGCCAGTTGGTTCTGGCAATCTTTCAATATGTGGCTGATAGATTTTGCTAACTTTTTGTGGTCAAATAGAAAGTCACCATCCTTAGGATAAGGTTATTAAATTTGCTCTTGTAATTTCATTTATTTTTCCCAAAATTGTATGTACTCTACCAATAGTCAGAGCAATAACAGTGTTTATTGATGGCTCAATTCAGGAAAAGCAGGCTTCTAGAGCCATGCTCATACTGAGATAAAACAGACATCATATATTTCTGCACAATGAGCAGAATTTCATGTTCTCCTTTGCATTTTATTTCACATTACTAATGAGCCAATTAATGTCTATAGTGACAGTGCATATATGGTTGGAGTTGGAAAACATATTGACACAGTTGCTATTGGAAATACACCATCAAAGGAGTTATTCCATTTGTGCCACACTTTATATAAGGCAATCAAATTTATCAATATCTTGTTTCATTCATCATACCAGAGCACATTCTAATCTTCCTTCTTTAGTATCAGGTACTGATAAGATTCATACTTGTTGTTGTCTGTCAACGAATTTCTTTATATGATTGCACATAAACCTCAAATTAGTTACCTCATTAGAATGTTTCTACTTTACATAAAACATTTCATACTACCAGGGAGAAAGCTCATCAAATTGTTCACTTATGTCCACAATGTGTTATACATTTTCCATCTTCACCAACTGGGGTTAGTCCCCATGGTTTATCACCAAAGAAGTTATAGCAAATGGATGTAACTCACGTCCCTCAGATTGGCAAAAATTGTTATGATCATATTTTTGTCGATACTTATTCTCAATTTATCTTTGCCATTGCCCTTGTAAAAGAAAATACTCAATATGTCATTTCTCATTGCCCACCTGCTTGTACAGTATTAGACTGTCCTTTACAGACTGAAAACTGATAATACTCCAGCTTATACTAGTTCTTCTTTTCAACAATGTTGCCACAAATTTTGTATTGATCTAAAAAAAAGTATTCCCTATAACATCAAGGTCAAGCCACAGTAGAATGAGCTCATTTTTCTACTAAGCAACAATTACTTAAACAAAAAAGGGGAAATAAGACCCAATAAAATAACCTTATTCATGTTTGTTTTCCTAATTTTTTTTTAAAACTGTGATTCTGTAGGTCACACTGCTGTGGAGATACACACGTCTTCCACTGCAGCAGATCCATTGGTCCTAGTTTGGTGGAAACATTTAAAACAGGACAGTGGAATGAACCAGATACAGTGATAATGACGGGTAGACCACATCCTTGTGTTTTCCCTCTGGAAGGAAAACTTTCCTTCACCCTTATGCTATGTTTACAACAGAAAATAATCAGTAATATGAAGAAAGAGCATACAGAATGGGAGAAAATGCTCATCACATTCACCACAGATAAGAGCATTAATTTACAGGTTATATAAAGGACACAAAAATTTAACACCAAAAATACCAAAAAATTAACCTAATCAATAAATGGACTAATGAACTCAACAAGTACACTTTTAATAGTTTCAAACTCTAAGCTCTTTAATTTTTGAGTATTTTCTATATTATTCCCTTGATCTTAATTTCAATTTACATCAGCATCTGTATTTCATTATTTTCCCTAGTATTATCATCCTATATCCTTAATATCTTTTTTAAAAAATCTTTCATATTTGTTTGTATTGATTTAACTAGATTTCCCATTTGTGAGAATGTAGAATTTAGTGTTTCAATTCACTTTCATGCATCTATTCTGAATTAGAAACCCATAATAATGATTTTATGTTTATATTGTTTTAGATTAAATATATATTTGTAAGTGATGTTGTTCTTGTATATAAGGAAATAGCAACTAAGTCTTATCAGTGATGTTGAAGATTTATCCATTTCTTCAATTCTGACTAATCATAAACTCTTCTTTTCCAAATATTTTATGGGCCTGAATGCCTTATTTGGTATAATATATTTAAGCATGTCTTTGGTGTTTGTGTTTTTAATTTTTTTAAAAATTTTGATTTTTGCATTTGTGATATTGTACCTTGTATTACAGGAAAAATGTAACTACCACTATTGCCATAAAATTTACCCATAGATAATTTATACAATTTAAAATACTATTTTACATCCTAAAGCAATATTCCCTACAGCAATATTATTTTTGCCACATCTTTAGCTCAGAAGTGGAGAAAAATGTAATTGCTTGGAAATTATATATTTAGTTTTACAATGAAGGAAACACAAAGTATGAATTTGATTTGAAGTAATAAAGACTTTAATAAAGATGAGATTTGGATGAAATATTAAATGTCATTAAGATGGCTAATCAGACAAAAATGTAGAAAGGAAACAATGAAGTCATTTAGAAGCAGCAATAAAAGAATTACAGAATGCTTTATTTGTCTAAACTTCTATTTCTTTGAGAGAAACACAATCTTCTTTATGGAGTCATTGAAAGCGAGTTTCACTTGCTTGTTCCTCAAGGTGTAAATGAAAGGGTTCAGCAAGGGCGCTACAGAAGTGGTGAGAACTGAAACTCCTTTATTTATGGCCACCTCTTCCTTTGCTGAAGGCTTGATGTAGATGAAGATGCAGCTGCCATAGGTGATGGAAACCACAATCATGTGGGATGAGCAGGTGGAAAAGGCCTTTTTCCTTTGCTGAACAGAGGGGAATCTCAGAATGGTCTTGATGATGTATGTGTAGGACAGAACCACACAGACCAGGGTAATAATGAGGGCAAATACAGCCACAAATAGAACTATCTGTTCTATTATCCATGTGTCTGAACAGGAGATCTTTAGGAGGGGACTTGCATCACAACTGAAATGATCAATGGCATTAGAATCACAGAATTCAAGCTGGAGACCTAAGAAAAGGGGTGGGACAATAATAATCAAGCTAGATTTCCAGCAGGAGAGGACTAATAAGGTGCACACTCTGTTGTTCATGATGGTCATATAATGAAGGGGTTTACAGATGGCCACATAGCGATCATAGGACATGGCTGCCAGGAGAAAAAATTCTGTTGTTCCAAAGAGAAAACCAAAAAATATTTGAGTTGCACAAGCATTGTAGGTAACAGTATTGTCTCCAGTTGATAAACTGTATAGGAATCGAGGGATACAGACAGTAGTAAATGAAACTTCTAGGAAGGAAAAGTTTCTGAGGAAGAAGTACATAGGTGTCTTCAGATGGGGATCCACCAGTGTGAGGGTGATAATAGTCAGGTTCCCTGTTACACTCAACATGTAGGTGAGCAACAGAAAGATAAAAAGCAGAACTTGCACATTTGGGTCATCTGTCAGTCCCAGCAGGATGAAAGTGGTTATTGTTGTGTGGTTCCTCTTCATCGAACCTTGATATTTACCTAATCCTTGTGTAAAAATCAAGATTATTTATAAAGAGACAGATATTCAAATCCTATAGCAAAAGACTATGCATATAGAAGTCAAACAAATCAGTGTATGTTTATTTTCTCATTTTATATCATAATCAATATTTTTACTATTACAATAGCCTTCTTGTATTTTATGTGTATGAGCAGTTGAGATTTGTTATTGTCAAACATCCAACTTTTTCTTTAATCAATTGTTCCCCTCAGAATTTAAAAATGTAGTTGATTTGTCACATACAAATCATTAGATGAACTGGATTTCCATATTGGTTACAGAAAGATGTCATTTTTTGGGTGCCTAATCGTTCTTTGTCCAAGCAAACCCTTTGTATACAATACATATCCAGGTAACTAGGAACATGGATTCTCTTTACTGTTATTACTTGAGGATTGTTTTAAGGGTAAGATATATTTCTCCTAGAAAACAAATAAATGATAATGACCACAACAGGATTTCTTACAGTGGAGACTAATACTTATTAAAGATGGTTGGGTGTATAACTGCTTTATGTAAAGTGTGAATAAATTTTATGACCAAGATATTTACAATTATAATGTATTTTATTATGCATTGACTTTTGGCCAATTATTTGATTGTTCTCCCTTTTCTCTCAAAGCCCAGAAATTAATTTTTTATTTAACATCAGTAAATATAGCCTTTTTTCATGATGCTTTAAATTCATTTAAAAGACATTAATGTCTCCTCAGCTCATCTTCATTCCATTGAGATTTTAAACAGTTATATTGGGACTTTCACTTGCAACTCCCTATGGTTTTCCTAACACCCCAACAAGTTGATTTTTGTTGAAGCCAATGACACATTTTAGTTCTTATCTTGCCTGAAACTGCCAAAGCATTAAAAAGAAAAATCTGGTCATCCTTTAAATGGGTCCCATGCCATCTTTTTCATTTTCCTCCTAGCTTTAGATTGCTATTTTTAGTATCTCTCTTTTTAGTCTTCTCTATTCTCTATTCACATGTGAAATATTGGTCCCCCCCCAATATTCTATTTTCAGATCTCTCACTTCTTATGTTCTGTTTGTTATTCTTTCTCAGTGCTCTCCATGAGTAATTTCACCAATTTATATGTTTTATCATTTATATGATGCACTCCAAAGATGAGATCTACCTCTATGAAAACATCATTAAACATTCATTCCAAATTGTTTCCTGAACTCTCAATGGATGCCAAATCTGAGAATGCTCTGAACATTACAATTTGTGTGTCCATATCTCAATTACCAAATGCTCTTATCTTCTTCCAGTGTTAACTACCTTTTGATATAGAAAGAATTATCTTTTTGCTTAACCTAGAAGGCTCCTTAAGGAAAGTAGCTTCTTTGATTTTCTCACTTCAACACTTCTCATTTTCATACCTGTCCTCTTTAGGGCTTAAGTTCCACTAACACTGACTACTTGCAATTCTTAATATTTTCCGCATGCTTTCTCCTCTGCACAGGCTAATGTTTTGAATTATACCTATTAGTCCTTCAGGGATCCCCTTTGGTATCAGTTCTTTCGGGAAATCTTCACTCATGAACCCAAAGCACATGAAATTGTGCTCCTGTGGTATTTCCAAATACCTGTTGTTTATTCAGTTGTGGAATATATCATATTATATTATGCTGTGCACTGTAACTACATTTCTCCTTTTCTTTTCTGTAAATTTATCTAAAGAAAAAAATAATATTTTATATGCTCTTAAATTTATTTATATTTGGGCTTATATAGTAAATTTAGGTACAAAACAAAACAGTGTTGTCTATATACTGGGGAAATTTATACTTCTTAATCCCTATTCTGGTCAGTTGCTTTGAAGTTCTTCTTTTCATATGTGCTTTAATTACTCTTTCATTTTGAATACTTTTTAGAACAAAATGCCTGAATATGCCCAGTTCTAAACTGTAAAGCTTCTCCTTTTCCAAGATTTCCCATTGTCTGTGAACTACTCCTTCCCTTACCCTTATTAATTATCTCCCTCTCTTCAGATGCTATTTGTTTTCCTCTATATGATAACCTTTTTCCTGACCTCTTCCTTTTTAGGTACTTAGTAGCCCCTATTTTACAGAATTGCTTCCCATATATCAGTTTTTGGGACTGTAATAGCTTCACATTCTGTTTTTATTTTTTATTGATTCTGAAACTGCCTACTGCATGTATAAAAAAATAATCTGCTAAGAGAGACTTTGTATTTTCTTTTATTAAATATATTTTATTTTTTAGTTGTAGTTGGACACAGTACCTTTATTTTATTTATTTATTTTTTATGTGGTGCTGAGGATCAAACTCAGGGCCTGGCATGTGCTAGGCGAACACTCTACTGCTGAGCCACCAACCTAGCCAAAGAGACTTTGTATTTTCTTTTAAAAAATCAATAATGATCCACATAGATAATATGAACAAATGCATTGAAGAAGCCAAAGAATACCTGAATATTCTCAAGATTATTAGATTTCTGGGGTCAATACAAAATGTACTCTAAAAACAGGGAATTTGTTCTTTTTCTGTTATATTCTTTGTGGCTACAAAAATAGAATCTAGTGCATAACCCATGTTCAACAATTTTTGAAGAAATAATTTAATGTAATTGTAACACATATATTAGAATTGTTCATAGTAAAACGTTCAAGCAAGACTTAATAAAATTACAGGAAAATATCAACAAACATTTCTTTCCCTTATCTCTCAGAAAGAGAAAGCAGTTCTCATATCTACCTTACATTACTTACTCTTGATAATTTTTCACCATTTTGGCTGGCAGCTCCTTAGTGGATTTAATTGTTTGTGTTACGGAAGATGTGACTTGTCCAGGGCTAGTGCCATCATCTAAATTTGACCTGTAAACATGTTTTGGAGAGTATTGAATTTTCCTAGTCTCACATTTTCACACTATATATTTATATCATTAGAAACTTTCTTACTTTGAAAATATTTTCTTTGATTTCCTTCAAGCTGGTAAGAAAACCTAAGAGGGAGAGGAAAAAAAGAAATTTTCTTTGGGATGAGAAGAGTGGTGTTGTGATTTTCTGACCAGGCAGTTAGTATTTCTGCTCCCAAAATAATGATATTTATGTTTTTGCTCTGTATCCAGGAGGCATATTGGGATTACCTGAATTAATAGTCAGGTATCCTTAGTGTCCATGTTCAAACATCACTTATAGAAACTTCTGTGTAATTAGCCTTGGCAAAGCAACTAATAGGCAGCAGCAGAGACACTTTCCTTTGAGACAGTAAGATAGCAACACCAAAATCATTTAGACAGCAGTTGCTCATCTTAATGGGAGAAAAAAAAGCACAAATCTGATTCAGGTCACCATTATAGTTTCTAAGGATATAACTATGTCTGTTAATAAAATATTTTATTGAATCCTTCATGATGAAATGTTCTGTAACGTATCTGCTACATGTGAAAATTCTAATTGACAAATGTTATTATTTATAGATATATTATTAAAACAATCATTTTGTTAATCAGAATTTACATTTTAAAAGAGAGAACATGTGTAAGTTGGTCATTATTTTTTCTATATGCAAACAATGCATCTCCTTATTACTTTGTGCTTAGAAACTACCAGCTTCGTTAGTTATTCATAAAACATAAAATAAGTTATTGTCAACTACAGCCTTCCCCTTTTCTATAGACTCTTATCTTAATGTGTTTGGGTACCAATTTTCTTACCCATATTATCTCTCATTACCAGTTCTAGTAATCACTATTATGCAATCTGATGAACTTAATTTTTTATCACCCATATATAAGAAAGAATAGACAATATTTGTCTGTGTGTATGTGACTTATTTTACTTAATGTATTGTTCTCTAGTTATAGCCATCTTGTGGCACATGATATCATTACTTTTATGGCTGAATAATCTCTCTCAAATTCTAATTCATAGACTATTAGTTCTCAGAGACACTACTGATTTTTGTATGTTGCTTTTGAATCATTCAACTTTGCTGAATTAATTTTAGTTGCAATAGCTTTTTTATTAAAGTTTTGAGGATTTTCTGTACATAAGAACATATTGTCTTACAAACAATGACAATATGATTTCCTCTTTACCAAATTAGATGATTTTTTTTCTTTTGCCTGATTGTTCTTGCTAGAATAAAAGTGTTAGAAATGGCATTCTTGTTCCAGATGTTAGAGAGAAAGCTTCCAGCTTTTCTCCATACAGTGTGATAGCAACTGTTGACTTATCATATACAGATTTTATTATGTTGAGATACATTTGTTTTATACTTAATGTGTTCTGTTTTTATCATGAAGGGTTGTTGAGTTTGTTACCAAATGACTCTTCTACATCTATTCAGGTGATCATGTTTCTGTCCTTCATTTTGTTGATGCTGTATACCTTATTTATTGATTTGCATATTTTGAACCACCCTTACATCCCTGGCATAATTCCTACTTAAGAATGGTGAATAATCTTTTTGATGTGTTATTGCATTTAATTTGCTAGCTTTTGTTATGTGTTTTTGCATTTTTGTCCATCCAGGACATTGGTCTGTAGTATTGTTTTTAATTATGTCTTTTTCTGGTTTGGGTATCAGGAAAATTAATGCTAGCCTCATGGAATAAATTTGCAAGAATTTCCTCTTCAACTTTATGGAGCCACATAAAAAAACAGAATTAATATTTCTTACATATTTGGTAGAACTTTGAAGTGAAGCCATCTAGTCCTGGGTTTTTCTTTGAAGGGAGACTTTCATTTACTGAATCAACCTCATTATTCATTCTTGGCCTGTTCAGTTTTTCTTTTTTTTTTTTTTACTTTTATTTATTTTTTATTTTGTTATTCTTTTTTATTGGTTGTTCAAAGCATTACAAAGCTCTTTACATATCATATTTCATACATTAGATTCAAGTGGGTTATGAACTCCCATTTTTACCCCATATACAGATTGCAGAATCACATCCTTACACATCCACATTTTTACATAATGCCATGTTAGTAATTGTTGTATTCTGCTACCTTTCCTATCCTCTACTATCCCCCTCTCCTCCCCTCCTATCTTCTCTCTCTACCCCATCTACTGTAATTCATTTCTCTCCTTGTTTTTTTTTCCCATTCCCCTCACAACCTCTTATATGTAATTTTGTATAACAATGAGGGTCTCCTTCCATTTCCATGCAATTTCCCTTTTCTCTCCCATTCCCTCCCACCTCATGTCTCTGTTTAATGTTAATCTTTTCCTCCTGTTCTTCCTCCCTGCTCTGTTCTTAGTTGCTGTCATTATATCGAAGAAGATATTTGGCATTTGTTTTTTAGGGATTGGCTAGCTTCACTTAGCATAATCTGCTCTAATGCCATCCACTTCCCTGCAAATTCTATGATTTTGTCACTTTTTAATGCAGAGTAATACTCCATTGTGTATAAATGCCACATTTTTTTATCCATTCATCTATTGAAGGGCATCTGGGTTGGTTCCACAGTCTAGCTATTGTGAATTGTGCTGCTATGAACATTGATGTGGCAGTATCCCTGTAGTATGCTCTTTTAAGGTCTTCAGGGAATAGTCTGAGAAGGGCAATAGCTGGGTCAAATGGTGGTTCCATTCCCAGCTTTCCCAGGAATCTCCATACTGCTTTTCAAATTGGCCGAACCAATTTGCAGTCCCACCAGCAATGTACAAGAGTACCCTTTTCCCTACATCCTTGCCAGCACTTGTTGTTGTTTGACTTCATAATGGCTGCCAATCTTACTGGAGTGAGATGGTATCTTAGGGTGGTTTTGATTTGCATTTCTCTGACTGCTAGAGATGGTGAACATTTTTCATGTACTTGTTGATTGATTGTATGCCCTCCTCTGAGAAGTGTCTGCTCAGGTCCTTGGCCCATTTGTTGATTGGGTTATTTGTTATCTTATTTTTTAACTTTTTGAGTTCTTTGTATACTCTGGATATTAGGGCTGTGTCTCAAGTGTGAGGAGTAAAAATTTGTTCCCATGATGTAGGCTCCCTATTTACCTCTCTTATTGTTTCTCTTGCTGAGAAAAAACTTTTTAGTTTAAGTAAGTTCCATTTGTTGATTCTTGTTATTAACTCTTGTGCTATGGGTGTCCTATTAAGGAATTTGGAGCCTGACCCCACAATATGTAGATTGGAGCCAACTTTTTCTTCTATCAGACACAGTGTCTATGATTTGATATCAAGCTCCTTGATCCATTTTGAGTTAACTTTTATACATGGCAAGAGAAGAGGATTCAGTTTCATTTTGTTCATATGGATTTCCAGTTTTCCCAGCACCATTTGTTGAAGATGCTATCCTTCCTCCATTGTATGCTTTTAGCCCCTTTATCAAATAAAAGATAGTTGTAACTTTGTGGATTAGTCTCTGTGTCCTCTATTCTGTACCATTGGTCCACCAGCCTGTTTTGGTACCAGTACCATGCTGTTTTTGTTACTATTGCTCTGTAGTATAGTTTGAAATCCAGTATCACTATGCTGCCTGATTCACACTTCCTGCTTAGAGTTGCTTTTGCTATTCTGGGTCTTTTATTTTTCCATATGAATTTCATGGTTGCTTTATCTATTTCTACAAGAAATGCTATTGGTATTTTGATTGGCATTGCATTAAACATATAGAGAACTTTTGGTAATATTGCCATTTTGATGATGTTAGTTCTGCCTATCCATGAACAGCGTATATTTTTCCATCTTCTAAGATCTTCTTCTATTTCTCTCTCTAGGGTTCTGTAGTTTTCATTGTATAAATCTTTCACCTCTTTTGTTAGGTTGATTCCCAAGTATTCTTTTTTTGAGGATATTGTGAATGGGGTGTTTCTCTCCATGATTAAATCTTGGCAAGGTGTATGTTTCCAGGTACTTTTTTCCTTTCCTCTAGGTTATGAATTTTGGAGAGTATCGTTACTTATAATAATTTTTAATCTTTCTCTATATTTCTTTAGTGCCAATTTTAATAATTTTATTTTCTCTCTGGTTTTATTTGTTTGAATATTCTTTTTTTTGTTAGTTTTGCTAGGGAATTGTCAATTTTCTTTTTGTTTTGAAGGACCAGCTCTTTATTTAACTTGTCATGTTGTATTGTTTTTTAAATCACTATTTTACTCATTTTGGCTTAGATCATTATTTCTTTCCTTTTACTAATTTTGAATTTTTTTGTTCTTATTTTTCTAGTGTCTTGAAATGCGGAGATAGGTTCTTTATTTAAAGACTTTTCTTTTTTCTTGTGCCTCAAGATACCTGTTTATTGAAGGGATACAACTCTGCAACAGGGAAAAAAATTTACTTTTTTGATTCAGGTGTTGATTGCCATAAACTTTCTTATTATTAGTGCTTTTTTTGTATACCATTGTTTTTTAGTATGCTGTATTTCCAATTCCAATTGTTTCAAGCCTTTTTTTAACTTTATTCTTGATTTCTTTTACTACCCATTGGTTATTCAAGAGTGAGTTTATTTAATTTCCATTGATTTATATAGTATCCAAACTTTTCTTCTTATTTATTTCTAGTTCAGTTGTGTCATGATATGTTTTGAAAAGATAAATTAATATCATCTCATTTTTTCAAAGACTTATTGAGATTTGTTTTGTAGCCTGTCATATGATCTATCTTGAAAATTATTCCACATTTTTACAGGAATGTGTATTCTTCAATTGTTGGAGGGAGTATTCTGTTGATGTCTGTTAGGTGCAATTTAACTCTGCTATTTCTTTGTTGATTTTGTTCCTGAATAATTCTGCCCATTACTGAAAGTGCAGTGTTCATATCCCATACTACTATTGCTATCGAGTCTATCTCTTCCTTTAAATCTATTAATATTTCATTTATATATTTTTGTGTGCTCCAATATTGAATGCATTTAAAACTATTCTTTCCAATTGAGGAACTGACTCTTCATCACTATTTAATTACATCATATATATATATATATATATATATATATATATATATATATATTTTTTTTTTTTCCCTCTTTTTATGGTTCGTGGTGCTGGAGATTCAACTCAGGGCCTCCTGCATTCTAGGCAAGCACTTTAGCATTGATCTACACTTCTGATCTACTTTTTTTTTAATTTAGGGTATGGTGATTTTGATGTGACTATGGCTACTCTCACTTTATTTTATTCTGTTTTAATGGAAAAACTTATTACATACACTCGCTTTCAGTCTATGTGGGTCTTAGAGATGAGTTGAACTTCTTGTCAACAACTTATAGTTGGACTTTATTTTTTATTCTTTTAGCTACTTTGCAACTTTAATTGAAGAATTTAACATGCTTACATTTAAATGAATTATCAATAGACAAAGGTTTACTATAGCTATTTTGGAAATTCTTTCTGGTTTTACTGTATTTCATTATTTCCTTTCCCCTTTCTTACAGTCTTCTTTTGTGATTAAGTGGTTTATTTTGAGATTGTGTTTTGAGTTCTTGCTTATTATTTTTGGCTTACAAATTTTTTTGTGTTTAATCTGAGGGTAAAAAACACATCTTTGATTATTACAAGTTATTTTTAAATGTTTATAGCATACCATGATTATAAGGGTAAGAAAAAGAAGAAAAAAAAATAAACTATACTAATAAAAACACTACATTCACACTCCACTCCTCTCCATATTTTCAAATTTTAATATCCCACCTCACATCTTTCAAGTAAACATATGTAAAAATGTAGTTATTGGGTTTAGGCTTGTTTTGTTCATCATCTTCATACTAAAGACATAAATGATTTACATACCACGTTAGAACATTAAGGCATTGTGAATTTGTCTGTATGGTTACTCTTAGTCTTGAGTTTCAAATCTTCTCGGTCTTTTCTTCTTACTCTTCAGTATCACTTTCTTTCATTTTATTTCTTTTTTATATATTTTTTTATTTATATATGATAGTGGAATGTTATTACCATTCTTATTACACATATAGAACACAATTTTTCATGTCTCTGGTTGTATACATAGTATATTCACACCAATTTGTGTCTTCATACTTGTACTTTGGATAATAATGATCATCACATCCCACCATCATTATTTAAATAACTCCCTCTAGCATATCTTGGCATTCAGTTCTGGTGGGGACAAATTCTCCCAGGATTTAGCTAAACATACATTTATCTTTTTTATTTCAAAGAATAACTTTAATGCTACAGTGATTTTGCTGATAATTGCTTTTTCCTTCACTGTTATAAAAGTCTCATGCTGCTTTCTCTTACTTTATAAAATTTCTGCTAAAGGGACTGCTGTCAGGTGAATTGGGACACCCTTATGTGTTATATGTTTCTTTTCTCCTGCCAGCTTGAGAACTTTCACTTTAACTTTCATTTTGATAACTTCATTATAGTATGTCTTAGAATAGATATGGTCAAGTTAAATCTCTTTTGTGGTCACTGAGTCTTCCTATACCCGAATATATGTATTCTTCTCTATATTTGGGGAGTTTTCCATTATTACTTCTTTGAATAAGCTTTCTGTCCCTGAGGAATTCTCAAGTCCCTATTGAACCCCAATAACACAATTATTTTCTCTTTTAATGGTGTCCCAAAATTCCCAAAGGCTTTCTAAATTCCTCTTTTTCTTCTTTTTTCTCCAATGGTGCATTTTTAAAAAAATCTTTCAGCTCATTAATTCACTTTTCTGTTTAATCAATATTGCTATAATGCCTTCTTTCATATTTTAAAATATTGCTTATTGTATTTTTGTGGTGCTAGGATTTCTGGTCATTTTTTTTCATTTTCAATTGGTTCGATTTCTGTTATTTCTTTATTAGAGTTGATTATTTCCAAATATTTTCTTGATGTTTATCAAGTTTTTAAAAATGATTCTTTTAAATTCTTCATTCAAGAGTTCACATCCATTTTGGTTATTACCTGGTTGTCTTCCTGTACCTTATTGTAGTTCCCTGAAAGTTCTTGATGCTTATCTTGTTGCTGTACAATAATATTGAAGAAATGGGTGTTTATTCCAATCTTCATAAACTATCTTTGATTATGCCTTCCTTTCTAGAAATTTTAAGTGGTCTTATTTTTTTTTTTTCTGTGAGTCTATAGTCACTTCTGCTATTTCAGCAATAAAAAATGTCCTAAGTCCAAATTTGCTGCATGTTTGCTATTGATGTGTTCATTGGTTCAGCACTAGATGGCGATCCATGTACTATCTATCCCAAATCTGCAGTTGTGTTGGTCAGCGTAAATTTAGGTGTTGTTCAGCCAAAAGTGGCTTGTTTTTAGGAGTTTCAGTCGATGTGTGCTTGATTCCTCAGCCTGATGAGATCAGTGCTGGCATGAAATGGAACAATTAAAATAATAAATATTAACATTGATGAGAACTTACTTCTTTACTTGCAGTATTTTAGATGTTAACGTACACAAAATCATTTAAAAAAATCTATGAATTAAGTGCAATTAGTTTTTCTCCTTTACAACAAATTAACAAATCTGAAATCCAGAGAAGATAATTTTTTTAAGCATCATCTTGTAAATGACAAAGCCAAGTACACACCCTGGCAACCTAATCCAAGCACTCATACACTTAAGCAGCACATTATGGTTATGAAACATAACTGAGCCTCCTGGATCCAAGTGATAGTTCAGTGACTGCTACCTACTCAAAGAATGTCAATCAACACCATCCAATTATCATTTTAATTGAAGTCATCAATGGTAGTGAATCTCTTGCCTTTCTATAAGAAATCAAAAATAGTAAATTGTATTTAATATAAGATGGTATTATAATTTGTTAATTTTTTTATGAATCAATTGAGATGATGATGTGATTTAATTCTTCATCCTGTTAATGTGGATTATCTAATTAATTGATTTGCCCATGTTGAGCCATCCTTCCACCCCAGGGATAAATCACTTTTTTTTCTTTATTTATATATGACAGCAGAATGCATTATAATTCTTATTATACATATAAAGCATAATTTTTCATATCTCTGTATACAAAGTATATTCATACTAATTTGTGTCTTCATACCTGTACTTTGGATAATAATGATCATCACATTTCACCATCATTAATTACCCTATCCCTCTCCCATTCCCTCCAAACCCTCTGCCCTATCTAGAGGTTGTCTATTCCTAACATGCTCCCACTCCTTATCCCATTATGAATCAGCCTCTTATATCAAAGAAAACATTCAGTATTTGTTTTTTGTGGTATTAGCTAACTTCACTTAGCATTATCTTCTCCAACTCCATCTATTTACCTGAAAATGCCATGATTTTATTCTCTTTTATTGCTGAGTAATATTCCATTGTGTATTTATGCCACATTTTTTATCCATTCATCTATTGAAGGCATCTAGGTTGGTTCCACAGTTTAGCTATTGTGAATTGTGCTACTATAAACATTGATGTGGCTGTATCCCTGTAATATGCTATTTTTAAGTCCTTTGGGTATAGACCAAGGAGAAGTATAGCTGGGTCAAATGGTGGTTCCATTCTAAATTTTCCAAGAAATCTCCATACTGCTTTCCATACTGGCTGCACCAATTGGCAGTCCCACCAGCAGTGTACCTTTTCCCCCACATCCTCGACAACCATTATTGTTGTTTGTAAGCATAATAGCTTCCATTCTGACTGGAGTGAGTTGAAATCTTAGAGTGATTTTGATTTGCATTTCTCTAATTGCCAGTGATGATGAACACTTTTTTCATATACTTATTGAATGATTATATATCATCTTCTGAGAAGTGTCTGTTCAGGTCCTTGGTCCATTTATTGATTGGGTTATTTGGTTTTTGGTGCTTAGCTTTTTGAGTTCTTTATATACCCTAGAGATTTGTGCTCTACCTGATATGTAAGGGGTAAAGATTTGTTCCCAAGAAGTAGGCTATCTATTCACCTCACACATTGTTTCTTTTGCTCAGAAGAAAGTTTTTAGTTTGAGTCCATCCTGATTATTGATTCTTGATTTTAATTCTTGTGCCACAGGAGTCTTATTAAGGAAGTTGGAGCCTAATCCCACATAATAAGGATTAGGGCCTACTTTTTCTTCTGTTAGACACAGGGTCTCTGGTTTTATTCCTCAGTCCTTGATCCATTTTGAGTTGAGTTTTGTGCATGGTAAGAGATGGGGGTTTAATTTCATTTTTTTTTTTTGCATATGGATTTCCAATTTTCCCAGCACCATTTGTTGAAGAGGCTATCTTTTCTCCAATGCATATTCTTGGCACCTTTGTCTAATATAAGATAATTGTAGTTTTGTGGGTTAGTCTCTGTGTCCTCTATTTTGTACCATTGCTCTCCCAGTCTGTTTTGGTGCTAATACTATGCTGTTTTTGTTACTATTGCTCTGTAGTGTAGTTTAAGCTCTGGTATAGTGATGCTATCTGCTTCACTCTTTCTGCTAAGGACTGCTTCAGCTATTCTGGGTCTCTTATTTTTCCAAATTTTTCATGATTGCTTTTTCTATTTCTATGAGGAATGTCATTGTTATTTTGATCAGAATTGCATTAAATCTGTAGAATATGGAAGTATGGTCAATTTGTATAGTATAGTATTGGAAGTATGGTCATTTTGATAATATTAATTTTGCCCATTTAAGAACAAGTAGTTCCTTCCATTTTCTAAATTCTTCTTTGATTTATTTATTTAGTATTCTTTAATTTTCATTAAATAGATCTTTCATCTCTTTCATTAAATTAATTCCCTAGTACTTTATTTTTTTTTTTGAGGCTCTTGAAAATGCGGTGGTTTTCCTCATTTACCTTTCTGAGGATTTATCACTGATATACAGAAATGCTGTTCATTTATGGGTGTTGATTTTATATCCTGCTACTTTGCTAAATTTATTTACCAGTTCTAGAAGTTTTCTGGTGAAAATTTCAGGGTCTTCCAGGTGTAGAATCATATCATCAGCAAATAGTGACAATTTGAGTTCTTTTATTTCCTATGTGTATCCCTTTAATTTCTTTCATCTCTCTAATTGTTCTGGCCAGTGTTTCAAGAAATATGTTAAATAGAAGTGGCAAAAGAGGACTTTTCTGTCTTGTTCTAGTTATTAGAGGGAATGCTTTCAATTTTTCTCCAATTAGAATGAGGTAGGTCTGGGACTTAGCATAGATAGTCTTTATGATATTGAGATATGTTCCTGTTATCCCTAGTTTTCTAGTGTTTTGAACATGAAGGGGTGATGTATTTTGTCAAATCCTTTTCCTGTGTCTATTGAGATGATCATATAATTTTTATCTTTCAATCTATTGATGTGATAAATTACATTTATTGATTTCCATATGTTGAACCAACCTTGCATCCCTGGGATGAATCCCACTTGATTGTGGTGCACAATCTTTTTTATGTTTTTGTATTCAATTTGCTAGAATTTTTATTGAGAATTTTAGCATGTATGTTCATTAGAGAAATTGGTCTGAAGTTTTCTTTCATTGATGTGTCTTTGCCTACTTTTAGACTCAGAGTGATATTGGCCTCATAGAATGAGTTTAGAAGAGAAGTGCTGCCTCTTTTTCTATTTCCTAAAAAAATGGAGAGTATTGGTATTAGTTCTTCTATAACGGTCTTATAGAACTTGGCTGTGTATCCATCCAGTCCTGGGCTTTTCTTGTTTGGTAGGCTTTTGATGACATCTGCTATTTTATCGCTTAAATTAATCTGTTTAAATTCTGTATATTCTGTATATTATCAATTTGGGCAAATTATATGACTCTAGAAATTTGTTTATGCCTTCAATATTTTCTATTTTACTGGATTGCAGGTTTTCAAAATAATTTCTAATTATCCTCTGTATTTCTATAGTGTCTGCTGTGATATTTCCTTTTTCATCCCATATGTTAGTGATTTGAGTTTTCTCTCTCCTTTTCTTCATTAGCATGGCTAAGGGTCTATAAATTTTATTTGTTTATTTTCAGAAAAACAACTTTTTGTTCTGTCAATTTTTTCAATTGTTTCTTTTGTTTCAATTTCATTGATTTCAGCTCTGATTTTAATTTTTATCCTGTCTGCTGATATTTTGGTGCTGATTTGATCTTTTTTTTTTTTTTAGGGGTTTGAGTTGTAATGTTAAGTCATTTGTTTGTTGACTTTTTCTTCTTTTAAGGAATGAATTCCATGCAATGAACTTTCCTCATAGAACTGCTTTCATAGTGTCCCAGAGATTTCAATATTGTTGTACCTGTGTTCTCATTCACCTCTAAAAAACTTTTTAATCTCCTCATTGATGTCTTCTGTAATCCATTGTTAATTCATTAGCATATAATTCAGTCTCCAGGTGTTGGAGTGGACTTTATTTCTTATTTTATCATTGATTTCTAATTTCATTCCATTATGATCTAATAGAATGCAGGGTAGTATCTCTACTTTTTTATGTTTGCTAAGAGTTGCTTTGTGGCATAGTATATGGTCTATTTTAGAGAAGGATCCAAGTGCTCTGAGAAGAAAGTGTATTCTCTCCTTGAAGGATGAAATATATATGTCAGTTAAGTCTAAGTTATAAATTGTATCATTGAGTTTTATACTTTCTTTGTTCAGCTTTTGTTTGGAAGATCTATCTAGTGATGAAAGAAGTGTGTTAAAGTCACCCAAAATTATTGTGTTGTGGTCTATTTGACTCTTGAACTTGAAAAGAGATTGTTTGATGAACATAGAGGCTCTATTATTTGAGGTATATATATTTATAATTGTTAAGTCTTGTTGGTGTATGGTTCCCTTGAGCAGTATGTAGTGTCCTTCTTTACCCTTTTTGATTGATTTTCGTTTGAAATCTGCTTTATTTAATATGAGGGTGGAAACCCTGCTTGCTTCCACAGTCACTGTGAATGGTATGATTTTTCCCAACCCTTCATTTTCACTCTGTGGATGTCTTTTTCTATGAGTTGAGTTTTGTGGGGGCAGTATATTGTTGGGTCTTCTTTTTTTAATCTAATCTGCTAGTATATATCTTTTGATAGTGAATTTAGGCCATTAATATTCAGAGTTATTATTGAGATATGATTTGTATTTCCAGCCATTTTGTTTATTTTTTGGTATTCAACTTGGTTTCTCCTCTAATTAGATTTTCCTTTAGTATAATATCTCTCTCTGCTAATTTTCTTTTTTTAAAATTGGTTGTTCAAAACATTACAAAGCTCTTGACATATCATATTTCATACATAAGCTTCAAGTGAGTTATGAACTCCCATTTTTACCCCATATACAGATTGCAGAATTATATCTTTTACACATCCACATTTTTACATAATGCCATACTAGTAACTGTTGTATTCTGCTACCTTTCCTATCCTCTACTATCCCCCCTCCCCTCCCCTCCCATCTTCTCTCTCTAACCCATCTACTGTAATTCATTTCTCTCCTTGTTTATTTTCCCATTCCCCTCACAACCTCTTATATGTAATTTTGTATAACAATGAGGGTCTCCCTCCATTTCCATGCAATTCCCCTTTTCTATCCCTTTCCCTCCCACCTCATGTCTCTGTTTAATGTTAATCTTTTCTTCCTGCTCTTCCTTCCTGCTCTATTCTTAGTTGCTCTCATTATATCAAAGAAGACATTTGGTATTTGTTTTTTAGGGATTGGCTAGCTTCACTAAGCATAATCTGCTCTAATGCCATCCATTTCCCTGCAAATTCCATGATTTTGTCATTTTTTAGTGCTGTGTAATACTCCGTGGTGTATAGATGCCACATTTTTTTATCCATTCATCCATTGAAGGGCATCTGGATTGGTTCCACAGTCTTGCTATTGTGAATTGTGCTGCTATGAACATTGATGTGGCAGTATCCCTGTAGTATGCTCTTATAAGGTCTTCAGGGAATAGTCTGAGAAGGGCAATAGCTGGGTCAAATGGTGGTTCCATTCCCAGCTTTCCCAGGAATCTCCATACTGCTTTCCAAAGTGGCCAAACCAATTTGCAGTCCCACCAGCAATGTACAAGAGTACCCTTTTCCCCACATGCTCTCCAGCACTTGTTGTTGTTTGACTTCATAATGGCTGCAATCTTACTGGAGTGAGATGGTATCTTAGGGTGGTTTTGATTTGTCTCTCTGCTAATTTTCATCATTATTTTTCATTTTCTCTTCTTGGAATATTTTGCTGAGGATGTTCTGTATTGCAGGCTTCTAGTTGTAATTCTTTTAACTTTTGTTTATCATGGAAGGTTTTAATTTCATCATCAAATCTAAAGCTTAGTTTTGCTGGATATAAGATTCTTGGTTGGCATCCATTTTCTTTCAGGGCTTGGTATATGTTGTTTTCATGATCTCCTGGCTTTGAGAGCCTGGGTTGAAAAATCTATTGAGATATGAATTAGTCTCCCCCTATATGTGATCTGATTCCTGTCTCTTGTGGCTTTTAAGATTCTATCCTTATTTCCGTATGCTAGGCATTTTCATTATAATGTGCCTTGTTGTAGATCTGTTGTAATTTTGTACATTTTGTGTCCTATAAGCCTCTTGTATTTGGTTTTCCAATTCATTCTTCATGCTTGGGAAATTTTCTGATATTATGAGATTGTGCATTGCTTTGGTTTAAAACTCCGTGCCTTCCTCTATCCCAATAACTCTTAGATTTGGTCTTTTGATGGTGTCCCATAATTCTTGGATGTTCTGTTCATGGTGTCTAACTATCTTCACTGTGTGATCAATTTTATTTTCCAGGTTGTATACTTTGTCTTTATTGTCTGATGTTTTTTTCTTCCAAGTGATCTAGTCTGTTGGTTATGCTTTCTATTGAGTTTTTTTATTTGATTTATTGTATCCTTCATTTCAAGGATATCTGACTTTTTTTTTTCAGAGTCTCTATCTCTCTCTTGAAGTAATCTTTTGCTACCTGTATTTGCTCTCTTATCTCATTGTTGGAGTGATCAATTTTTGCCTGTATTTGCTCATTTAGGTCATTCTTTAATTCACAGATCATTTTAATTATGAACCTTCTGAACTCCTCTGACATTTCATTGACTTTGCTGTCCATGGGTTCTGTTATTATAGTGTCCTGGTTTGTTTGGGGCACATTCCTCCCTTGTTTTTTTTCATGTTGTCTATGGGTCTTTCTTTCTTACAGTGTGGATCTGAGATATTACAGTTTCTTTCCTATATCCTTGTAGTACCTGTGCAGATTGGCTGTACCTCACCTTGATATTGGGCTTCCAGACCCTGCTGGTTTCCTTCAATAAATGCTACTTCATCCTGGATCTGGATCTTGCACAAGTTGGTGTGGGTGGATCTCAGCCACCAGGCTTGACCTCCCTCAGTGGTCTGCTGGCCAGAAGGGGCAGTCTTTTGAAAGCGGCTAGGCTGTATTGCTCTATTGCTCTGTTGTGTCTGCCCTGCTGGGGGAGGGGTGGACCAAGCATGCCTTGTGCCTGGGATCTGCACAGGTTGGTGTGGGTGGATGATAAATCACTTTTTTTTAAGAGAGAGAGAGAGAGAGAGAGAGAGAGAGAGAGAGAGAAATTTTTTTAATATTTATTTTTCAGTTTTTGGTGGACACAACATCTTTATTTTATGTGGTGCTGAGGATCGAACCCAGAACCCTGCACATGCCAGGTGAGTGCGTCCCCACTTGAGCCACGTCCCCAGCCCCAATTACTTTTTTATGATTAAAAAAAAATCTCTGAACAAACTAAATTCAGAAGGAATGAATCCCAACATAATAAGACAGTGTTTAAAAAGCCTACCACACTAAAATATTCAGTGATGGAAAACTTGATTCTTAATGATCAAATTCAAGACAAATTTTCTCATACCCACCACTTTCATTATATATAAGACTGAAAAAGACAGCTAGAGCAATAATAAAAGAATAAGAAATAAAAGCCATTCAATTGGAAAAAAAGACAAACTATCTGTTTGTAGATGGCATGGTCTCCCATGAAGAAAATGCTGAAGAACACACACAGAAACACATACTCATGCACACAAACATCAAAAACCTGTTAGAACCAATGAACCAATAAAGTTACAAAATACCAAACCAACATACAAAAATTTCTTCAATCTGAACGCTAACAAAAAAAAATTAGAAAAGTTTGTAAGAAAATGAATTAATTTATAATACTGTAACCGAGAATAAAACTCTTAAAATAAACTTAACTAAATGGAGAAATGACTTTCATGCTGAAAACTATAAAACATTGATGAATGACATAAGTAACACAAATAAATAAAAGATATGTTTATAGATTGGGAGATTTAATAATATTAAATATTTCTGTGCACAAAGTTATCTACACATTCAACACAATCTGTTTCAAGATTTTGAGAACAGTTTTTTTTTAACTGAAAAAAAAACATCAAATTGTAATGGAATATCCAAAGACTTTGAATAGTCAATAGGTCCTGAGAAAAAAGAATAGAGCTGGAGCCATAACACTTGCTGATATTTAAATAGATTACAAAGCTACAATAACTAAAATGTCATTTGTATAAAGACAGGCATGTAAATTAATTGAACAGAATAGAGAGCTCAGTATAATCTCATGCATATACAGAGAATTCATCTTTTACAGGGTGCTATGAATTCACAATAGGAAAGGTCAATTTATTCAATAAGTAGAATTGCAAAAACTATATATTCACTAGCAAAAGAATAAAACTGGAGCCTCATCTTACATTATACATGGACCAAAATAGAAGGAAAGACTAAACATAAGATCTGAGACAAGACACACACACACACACACAAGACAGTAAAACTTCTAGGAAGAAATAAATTGGAAAGCTTCATAACATTTGTTTTGGCAATGACACAAAAATCTCAGGTGATAAAAACAGATATAGACAATTGGAGCACATCAAATTGAGAAGCTTCTACACTCAAAAGAAAACAACAGAATGAAAAGGCATCCCTGGAATTGAAAAAAAATATTTATAAACCATAAACTTGATAAAGGATTTATATTCAAAACATTAAGAACTCTGTAGACTTGACAGAAAAAGAACTAATGTATTTGGAAAAAGAAAAAAAAAAAACGGGAAAAGGACCTAAATAGTTATTTTCCAAAAAAAGACATACAAGTGTAATAATTATCAGAGGAGTGCAAATTAAAACCACATTGAGGCATTACACCTGTTATGAGGGCTATTATATGAACAAAACAACAAACCCCCAAACTAAACATAACAAATCTTTGCCAAAGGAGGAGAAATTGAGACTCATGGACATTCTTTATGGGGTTGTAAAATGATACGCCATTTCAGAGAACAGTACAATTGTTCCTCAAAACAATTACAATAGAACTACCATGTGAGACAGAAATCCAATTTTTAGATGTGTATCTAAATGTATTGAAACCAGGATTTTCTAGAGATTTTTATAATATTTATGCATATTACATCATTATTCACAATATCCAGGATATGAAAGCATTCTTTTAAATACCCATCTATAGATTAGTGGCCAAAGAAAGTGTGTTATATACATATGTTAGAATATTATTTAGCCCTAATTAAGAATGAATTTTTGCCATATGCCACAATATACATGAATTTGAAAGACATTATACTAAGATAAAATCCAGTCATAGAAAGATATTTTTATGGAACTGAAAATAGGGTCACATTTTTCAGGAACTGAAAATAGTCAAACTCAGAAGCAGAAAGTAATGAAAGTTTTCAGGTCTGTGGAGTTGAGGAAATGGGCACTTACTTTTTAGTGAGTATAAAATTTCAATTATGAAGGATGGATAAGTGCTAGATATCTAATATATAACAAAGTGTTTATAGTTAACAATACTGTATTTTACACTTAAAATTTTGTGAAGAGGGTAGAACTTCATGTGATATGCTCTTACTAAGTTAAAAACTGAAAACTAAGAATAGAGAGGTAGAAAGAAATTTTTGGAGATTATAAATATGTTTATTACCTTGAATGTCTTTAATATGGCGATGATTTTATGGATGTATATGAAATGTAAACACAAATCAGATATTTTTTCCTTACATATGTGCAGTTCCTTTATATAAAGCATATGTCAATAAAGCTGCTAAAATGAATTTAAAAATAAAAGAGTAATGAGTTACTTTTTTTTATTGTTGGTCGTTCAAAACATTACATCTAACTTGATATATCATATTTCACAGTTTGATTCAAAAGGGTTATGAACTCCCATTTTTACCCCGAGTACAGATTGCTGAATCACATCAGTTACATCAATTACATTTCCATTGATTTACATATTGAGGTTAGGATAGAGAGCAGAATTCATCAGACACTAGAATGGCAATTTGAGTTACTTTTTTTAAGTGAGTGAATTTGGGTCAGCAGAGAACTTTGTTACTTATTATGTGACAGATGACTATTGACTTAAAAAAGAAGCAAACAAAATATGAACAAATGAAGTCATATAAATTAAAAGCAGGAAGAAAATAAATTAAATTTTAAAAAATGTTCTCAGTATGAGAAGTCACCATGATTATCATGAAAGGGCCAGGAGGGTGTTACTCTAATGCTTTTTCTCTAAACAAACAAACAAATAAATCCTTCAATCCAGTGAGAATAGATATAGAACATACCAGAATCTCTGCAACATTTTGAAGTTTTTCTAAGAGGAAGTGTATAGCTATGATTGCCTATATACAAACAACAACAACCCAAACAATCCCAAAACCCAACAACATCCCAAATAAACAATCTAAAGGTGCTTTAAGGTCCTAGAAATAGAAGAACAAACCAATTCTAAAGCTAGTGTAAGTAAGGAAATAATTAAGCTCTGAGATAAAATTAATGAAATGGAATATAAAAACATACAAAAAATGTAATAAAGATTTAGTTCTTTATAAAGAAAACAAAGATTGATAAAACTTTAGGTAAACTTTAAGAAAAGACAGATAAGAGATACAGTTAGAGATGAAGAAGGACATCAGTGAAATCTAGAGGCTCATTAATTGCTATTAGACAATTTCTTGGGGCATAAATATTTATTATTATAACATCTTCTTGTTGGATTCTTCCTTTATAGTGTGAAGGTAACTTCTTTGTCTCTTCTAATTAATGTTGACTTGATATCTGCTTGTTGAACACCAGATGAGCTACTCTTGCTTGGTTTTGGACCTCATGTCCATGGAATATCATTTTCTGTCTTTTAATTTTAGCCGATGGAATTTTTTTGTCTCAGTATTGTGCCACTTACAGGTAACATATAATTGAAGTTTTCTTTCCTTTTTCTTTCACTGGTAAGTGCACTGTTTTTTGTTTGTTTGTTTTTACTTTTTAGCATTTTATTTTTAAAATTTGTTCTAATTAGTTATATGTGACAGTAGAATGCACTTTGATACATCACACACAATTGGAGCATAATTTCTCATTCTTCCGGTTGCACCTGATATAGAATCCCACTGGTCTTGAAATCATAGATGTACATGGTGTAATAATGTCTGATTCATTCTACTATTCTTCCTACCCAGATACCCTCATCCCTCCCTTCACTTTCCTCTATCTAAAGAACGCTGTTCTTAGCAAGCCCCCCTCCCTTTATTGTGAATTAGCATCTGCATATCAGAGATAATATGTAGCTTTTGTTCTTTGGGATTGGCTTATTTTGCTTAGCATGGTATTCTCCAGCTATATCCATTTTCCTGAAAATGCCATAATTTTATTCTTTTCTAAAACTGAGTAATATTCCATTGTGTATGTATGCCACATTTTATTTATCCATTCATCTGTTTGAAGGGCACCTAGGTTGGTTACATGGTTTAGCTATTAAGAGTTGAACAGATATAAACATTGATGTGGCTGTGTCACTGTAATATGCTGAATGTAAATCTTTTGAGTATAAACAAAGAAGTGGGATAGCTGGGTCAAATGGTGATTCCATTCCAAATTTTCTGAAAAACTCCCATAAATTCCTCATCTGTCCCCTACTACAGTTTTGAGATGGTCCAATAAAGATTGCACCAATTTGCATTCCCATCAGCAATGTATAAATGTATCTTTAACCCCTCATCCTTGCCAACATTTGTTGTTGCTTGTATTCTTGATAATTGCCATTCTGATTGAAGTGAGATGAAATCATAGTGTTGATTTACATTTCTTTAATTGCAAAAGAGGTTGAACATTTTTTTCATATATTTGTTGATTGATTGTATTTTTGTGTGTGTGCGTGTGTGTGTTAAGTGTCCGAACCCCTCTTTCTCACCCAGCATGAAACTCAGCTTAAAGTGTACCAAAGAGTTAGGTACTAGAACAGAGACCCTGTGCCTAATAGAAGAAATATTAGGCCCAAATCTTCATCATGTCAGCCTAGGATCCGCCTTCCTTAACAAGACTCCTAAAGCACAAAAAGTAAAATCAAGAATTAATAAATGGAATTGATTCAAACAAAACATTTCTTTTAAGCAAAGGAAATTGCAGGAAGTCACACATGAAATGTGTGTGGACCAGGTTGGCATGAAAGCCATTGACTGGGAAGATCTGATATCTGGCAACTCTAACTGGCACCCCTGCTTGTTTTGTAGTGGCACCCTTCCTCCATAGAAAACTTAATTAAGCTTTTTTAGAAATCTTCACCATAACTAATCTTAGAACTATGAGAAGAAGAATCTCTACATATGAATTTAATGTAGTTGAGCTTCCTATTTCCTATTGCTGATTATTACAATAATTAAATTTGGCCATGGTCTTGAAAGAGATCAGCACCTGGAGTGCTGAACACCTCTTTGGTAGGTGTTTCACAAACATTTATGAAATGTCTAGGAATAATTGTGTGTGTGTGTGTGTGTGTGTGTGTGTGTGTGTGTGTGTGTGTGTAGTAATTTGTAAAGGTTTTCAAGGTAACTGTGTCTGAAAATGCAGAGCATGATAAGAAAAACAGATTCTTTTAACTAGGCCTCCGGCCTTGGGCTGGGGCTTCATGGATAAGATTAACGCTTAATTGTGGATTATTTTTTTAAGAAAAAAGTTTATCTTGCACATGTTGTCTTTGGTTTAACTTCATCAACACTGATATTATATCTATATCAATATGTAAAAAAAATAAATAAATAAAAAAATAAAGGTATACATAGAAAAAAAAAAAAGATTACATTTCAAAGACAAAGAGAAGTTATTAAATAGGCTCCATGGTACCAGCTGGCAGGGGGAATTTACGAACCTCTAACACCAGATACAATAGGTTTAATATTGAATAGAAAAGGAATTCGGGTACTACCTGATGTTTTTTATGTAAATTTTAATGGAGAAATTAAAATTGCTGTTCAAGCAAATTCCATTACTCAGCTTTCTCCAAAAGATATCATAGTGTCAATTGTTTCCTTGCCTTGTCATTCTGCAGGGAAAGATTTAGCAGCTGGGTCCCCAAGAAGTTCAGATTTCCAGGTCCCCACACAGAGCATACTTGGTTCAATTACTTAAGCAAGAGTGCCCTCTATTGGATCTTGAATGTAATTACAAAATTTTCAAGGGAGTTACTATCCCAACCATGCCCCCAGGTTCTTTAAACTGCTAGAGCCATGAACCCCTGAACCCTGCTTCCTGGGCCTGAGCCTCAACAGAACACTGAGAGAGAGAGAGAGAGAGAGAGAGAGAGAGAGAGAGAGAGAGAGAGAGAATATCTCATTAAGCCATAAAACATATTCTTTCTTGCTCCCCAGAAATAAAAAATAAATAAATAAAAAAAATCAACACTCTCAATGTTTGAATTACCTGCTATCTTACTAGGCATATTATGTTCAAGGAGAGAAGTCACTATACAACTTCTGGATATTCTACCTCTCTATATTCTCTTTTTAAAAATGCATAAGGATTCAGTTGTGGTTGACTGTTCGTCTTTCTTAATTTGTCTTCACAATTGTTCTTTTCCCACATTATGAAAGACATGCTCTCTTCTCACTCATCCTCAGCCTTGCTCTATTACTATTACACAGGTCCCACAGTATGAAATCCTAAGGGTACCAAAGGAACTATTCAAAATACTGATGTCCACGAAGACTTCTTTATTCAAAGTACCAATTTCAGTTCTTTTTTAAAGCTTGACTTTCTATGCATTTTTTCCTTTAATTTCCACTATTTTTTCTCATAGAAAAGGAGTCCAAGATTATAAATATATAAAATATAGTTTTATAAGATAGTAACAAGGGTGGTTTACCAAGTTGGAACCAATAGAATATATTGTATTAATGTTTTATTAATAATATAAATATTAATAAAATATTTTAATTTTTGTGAAAACTCTAAACAAATCTCCCAACTTAAAGCAAAGAGTGATCTCTTCCAAATAATAACCAATTTGCCTTCATTGTATACACTCGAGTGTAATGATTTTAAGTAAAGTGAGGTGTTACTTTTCAATGAATATTTTCTGAACAGTTTCATATCCTTGTTGCTTAAATAATGCAATTGAAAAAATTATATTCCATATTCAAATTTCTATCTAATAATAATCCTTATGGGAATGTTTCTTCATTGTCATAATTTAGAGCCCCCTAAGATGGTCTTGTTTTTGGAACAATATCCCCATCCACCTGATCCAACTTGCTTTATGTTTTTATGGGATAATTTCCCTCCCCATCCCCCACCGCCACTGTCTTCTCATTTGTTGTGCTGAGGCTCAGGCCCAGGAAGCAAGGTTAAGAGGTTCAGGGCTCTAGCAGCTGAATGAAGATGTGAGGCATGATTGGGATAGCAGCCATTCTTTATTCAGAGATGGGAATAGCCCCTAGCCAGCCTCCCACCAACTCTCATTTCCTGAGTATTGGCACTTATGTAGTGAGCAGTTGGACTGGCAGCAATTGTGTTGTTGGAAGTATGGTATAATAGTCAATCAAGTATACTTGCAATCCGGTCTCTATAATTTCTAAACTGTCATGGGTGTACATAAATAATTTCCCTAAATTTTATTTTTTCAACAGTAAACTGTTCATAATCATGCTTGTCTTTTCTATTATGATGATTAAGTTAAATACATTTTATTAATAATTAGCATGGTGTTTCAGGTATATTAAATGTTCACACTTGATAGGTTAATGCATCATAATTAGTGATACTTCAAAAAGGTTGAATTTAGCTGTTAAACTTCAAATCACTGAGGAAAATACTGCTGCACTCATTCTCTAATGGCAACACTATGCAGACATTTTATATTTTTTATAATGTTGAACAATCACCTTTAAAAATTAAGTAGAATTAATATTTATGTTAGGTACTTGGATGCCTTTCTCTTAGGGATATAGTCGTATGTTGGGAATATGAATACATCCCTAAAGGAATTGTATCTTGAAAGACTTATTTTGATATCTTGGAACATATGTATTATCTATCCAAAACAACTTGCTAGTTTTCAATATCTCCATGTTTGTATTGATATGATTATTTTTATTGTGAGTAACATAATAATATGTTATATCATCATGCTTGGAACAGTAAACCTACTGTTATTAAATAATAAAGATAAAAGAACTACTGGTGTTTTGTAGGTTGTTTTGAATGTTTTTAAATCTTTCCTGTTTTCCTTAGGGACCCTGTCCCCTTAGACTCCCCACAGAGAAGCATTAATGCCTTTTAAATAATTGGAAACTAGTATTTGCTAACTTCCAGAGAACCATCTCAGTTATGATAATCTTTATGAAGGATTTTGAGGTGGGATTAATTGGAACTATATATTATCTTATAATTTATCTGGTGTTAAAAAGAAAAATTTATTAGAAATATTTATTATCCATTCCATAGATACTTTTATCTGTTCATATACAGGGGTTAGTGAAGAATAACTAAAATATTAAAATCTTAGTTCTTATTTGAATTAACCTGAGATATTATTTTATGTTAATTTTGCCAACAAAATTAAATATTGTTTTCAATAAGTATATTTGCCTTTCATTGTGGCTATTCATGTATTATAGAGAAAAAAAAATATATCAATATATACTGATAAAGGTATGTAAAATAGTGATTTTCTTTTTCAAATATTTAGCAACGACTACACATACAATGTAAATTACACAGAAATACGCAACAGTTATTCAAACATGGTATTTTATCACTTCTATTTTTATAAAACATAAATAATTCTTTATTTGCTATATTAATAATCCATGAATGCAAGTACAAGAAGTTTCACTTATGTACTTGCACCTGCATTTCTAATGCTTTGGTGGTTCAAACCAAACATTGTACTGGAGAACTATGAAGGAAATGGTAATTATTTATTTACTGTCTTGATAAAGAAAATCTCAGAAATTTTAGAAGTCAACTAAACATAACAAAGTTGAAAGATATTTTTTTCCTAAAGTATGACTTCACATGTTTATTTTTTTTTTAGAGAGAGAGAGAGAGAGAGAATTTTTTAATATTTATTTTTTTTTAGTTATTGGCGAACACAACATCTTTGTATGTGGTGCTGAGGATCGAACCCAGGCTGCACACATGCCAGAGGAGCACGCTAATGCTTGAGCCACATCCCCAGCCCAACACGTTTAATTTTAATACATTTTTTAAAATGGGAAAAAATAACTCTTTTGAAAGTTAATTAATAAATGCTAATTGAATAATTTTCTCTTGTTGAAAAAATGTTTCTTTCCTGGTTTTGAAATTACTCTGATACTCCCATTTAACCTTCAGAAATGCTCAATATGTTTTGCAGAAAAAGCAGATATTAGAACACAGGCACAGTAGCAAAGTGAAAAATATCAAATGAGATGAAATCAAAGAAGAAAGTCAAAGATTAGTGTGTGTCTCTCTCTATGATCCACCATTTCCATCACAAGCTTGTAAACAAGAAAATTAATACAAAAGAGAAGAATCAGAGTAAAGAAAAAAACTGAAAAAGAAAACAGTTACTAAACATTGAAAATGATAAATAACGTAAAGTTGGCTTCTTGAATTCATATAATAAGCTAAATCATGTAGAAGGAAAATATTCTATATTCAGCAATAATTTTTTAAAAGTCCTCAGAATAGCAAAGAAACTTATTTACAAAATTTGATGGGAAGAAATTTACTTTGAATATTTTAATTTAAAAGAAGAAAACATTTTATATTATAAATTTTTTTTTTCGTATTTCAGTGTTCATGTTCTAAGCTCATTTGTAAATATCATTTTAAAAATCAACTGCAAAAATTTGCTCAGGTTAAGAGGAAAATGAAGTGTATCATTTTTTTTAAATTGAAAACATGGCTTTATACAGTTAGTTTCTGAATTTACTTATAGTTGTTACTTGCTATTATTAAATAAGTAAGCTTGAAAAAGTTTACATTGTATTTTATCATTCCCTTTGATAGAAGAGTTACTAATAACTGCATGTTTTAAAAAATACAAGTGCACTGTAATATAATACCTCCCTACAAAATAGTTTTGTTTTAAAGTGCTATTACTTTTGTATAACTTTGCATAAGTTATAGCTATAAATACTATATGTAGGTATTTATAAAATACAGGATTCTTATAAAACTTTGTAATTTTGTATCTCAAATACACTGGAATACTTTTATAAGAATATATATCCACTTCAAAATGTGTTAGTATCCAAATGAGTAAATTTATTCAAATAATTGCTTATTTTCAAATATGTTGTGTTCTGTTTTATTTTTTTTCCGTTTTTATTGGTTAATAATAATTATACAAAATATTGGGATTTATTATGTTCTATTCATACATGCACATAGCATAATTTGATAAATATCATTCCTCATTATCTTCCCTAGTAACTTCCTCTCTCTGGTCTCCATTCTATTATTATTATTATTATTATTATTATTATTATTATTACATTATGATTATATGTATGTGCAGGATTTATCATAATATTTTTCCACTTTAAAACCATACCACAATATTGAGCTTATACATATTATGAGAGTTTGATAATTTTTTGAGAAAGATAAGATTTATATTGTTTATTCTAAAACAGGTTTTCCCTTTTAGGATTTAAAAAATATATATATTCATATTACTGAACTGTTTTATTTTTGTAATAGTTTGTTTCTTATTGTGCATATTCTAAGAACCAAATCAGATTAGATATTTTATAAATGTTTTTTAAAGAGTAAATATATTTTATGTCCCAATCAATTTATGTATTTGAATTTTATAGTATATAATTTTTCTTTAAAATCTTAATTAGTTATAGATTTCAGAATAGCACTGAATTGTAGTGGTGAGCATCAGTTTTGCTGTAGAGTTGCTACTTGCTATTATTAAATAAGTAAGTTGAAAAAGTTTTTAAGTTTTGTTAAAAAAAATACTTCTAAGACTTAATCAATTCTTAATGCCTTTTTTTCTTGATCTTGCTGTGCTTTAAAAGCTTAATATTGTTTTAATTAAAGAATCTGTTTTATAAGATAAAATACAATAGGATTATTTCTTTAGACCTTTATACTAATGTATACGGTAAAATGAAGATAAGTAATTACTAACTTTTGAATTATCATTATATAATTTAAGCTGAAAATAAACAACCTAGTATGAAATAACATATTTTTCATAGTACTGGCAACATTACAGCTTCTCATATAAAATTAAACCAAAAATGTTTTCAACTACGATTTATTATCATTGTTTTTCCTGGTATATACAGCTATTGAGAGTATTTAGGCAATCCTGCTGGCAAAAATCATTGGGGAGAACAGAGAAATTTTTTTTTGCAACAACCTTAATGTATTTTGATACACAGATGCAAACAAGTGAGTACATTCTCTCTCTCTGAGTCTACCTTTACATATCTCTATCTATTTATCAATCAATCCTATTGTATTGTGTATGGAATAATATTGTATATAAAGCATCAAATGTATGTTATCTTGTGTTTGAACTTAATATTATAATTCTAAAGTTTATACATATTTTATATATAACTATATTTTCAACATTTTATTTGCAGCACAATGTTCTATTGAAAATGAACATACTAAGTTTTATTTATTCTTCATTTGATAGTTTTATCAAGTAGTTTTGCATTGCATCCATGCAAAAGAAGATTTTTGTGTCCCTTTTCTAAGTCTTAGTTATTTGGACATTGTTAGCACCCATTATTTTTTTCTGTATTTATTAGAAGTATTTCAATAAAATAAAAAATATTTCTTCTTAGAATATATTCTATGGTTGATTAATAGGCCAATAAAATGTTTAGAATTTATCAAAGATAGAAAATAGATTTTTATTTAAAGTTTTAGTTTTCATTGTAGTTATTTCATGCTTATTTTCATACTTTGCCAAATTATACTTGGTTATTTCCTCAGAAAATTTTTACTCTACCTTCCAACTTCTAATTTCATTTTCATAAAGATGGCTAGGAGATGTCCTCATAATTTTATTTAAAATTTAAAAATTTGTTGTCTACTTTCACTTCTAAAATTATCTTTTTGCTACAAAAGATGTATTTTTTCATTCTTTCCCCAGGAGTATCAAAGATTTGGCTTTTCTATTGATTTTTTTTCAAATAATACAAACAAACTTTTAAAATGCTAGGATATTGATCTTACTACATAAAGTGTCATTATTAGTATTTATCTAAAGAATATATTCATTTTAAATCAAGTCAATCACAGTTGCATCCCAGTGAATAACTATGAATTTTGTAGGAGTTGAAATCAGGCTTGTAAAATTTTAATAACAAAAAAAATTATTTAATGTGTCAACATTATATCTGAATTTAGATACTAAAATAAATCAGCATAATTAATCCTTCACTTAGAGTTAGAAAATTTGTAGATAGAGCAGTTATGCTACTGAAAAAAATCTAATGCTATATTTAGTAACATCAGCTTATTAACAGTGTATCACTAAACAAAGGTGCTGCAAATAGAATTTCTTACAACTCTCCCTTGTATTTTTCCTTCATTGCATTTTATTTTTTTAATATTTATTTTTTTAGTTGTAGTTGGATGCAAAACCTTTATTTTCTTTATTTATTTTTATGTGGTGCTGAGGATCGAACCCAGGTTCATTATGTAATTGATTTCATAATAAAAGTGGGACATTTTATTTTATCCATAGGCTTCATATTTCTCAGCAGATTTCAGAGTCAGGAGCCCCTATCACACCTTTAGGGTTATATGTACTTAATATCTTTTAATTTTCTTAGATTCTACTTATATTTATTTTCTTATAATATAAAATAATACATTTTTTCCTTGGGAAATTTCCATGTTTTCATCAGTCATAGAGAAGTTGCAAGAGAGAGGTACCAATAAGAATCTTAGAAATGTCACTTTAATATGAAATTTAAAGGTTCAGAATTTAACTGTAGATCTTAATTCACTCTACTGGAATAATTGTTTTCAGATGAAATCACAAATTAATTAAATTATTTTGATTCTTGAAGCAATATTTTTATGAAATTATTTTATCAACTGGAAATATTTGTAATTTGTTACAGTTAACTGAGTTTGAATGGAAGGGTGAAAAAAATCAGCTATTATGTGTTTTGTAGATCAATTTACAAAAGAAAGTTGACTTCTACAATGTTTTTAAAATCCAAATGAACAGTTTGTGTTTTCTAGTTTCAGGTTATGCCTTCAACACCTATGGAATATTGACCCTTCAGTGAGAACATGGATCTTTCATGGATCTTCTTCTGGATATATAGCTACTCAGGTAGTTTCTAATTTTTAAAATTTATTCTAATTAATTATACATGATAGCAGAATGCATTTCAATTCACTGTACAGAAATGGAGAACAACTTTTCATTTATTTGGTTGTCATATTTTTTTATTTCTAAAATTGATTAAAAATCACAAAAGAGAAATGAAGAACCATTCAAGACAGATAGAATTCATCCTCCTGGGATTGACAGATAATTCACAGTTACAGATTGTGATTTTCTTATTTCTACTTCTAAATTACATCTTGAGTATAATGGGAAACTTGACCATCACTGTTCTCACTCTGCTGGATTCCCATCTCAAGACTCCAATGTACTTTTTCCTCCGTAATTTCTCTTTCCTCGAAATTTCATTCACAACTACTTGCATCCCCAAATTCCTAATCACCATTGTAACTAGAGAAAAGACTATTTCTTATAATGATTGTATATCTCAATTGTTTTTTTACATATTCTTGGGGACTACAGAATTTTTTCTTCTGGCTACCATGTCCTATGACGGCTACGTTGCCATCTGCAAACCGTTGCATTATACATCCATCATGAACAACAAAGTTTGCCTTCAGCTTGTCCTGGGTTCTTGGGCAACAGGATTCCTGGTTGTTTTTCCTCCTCTGATTTTGGGTCTTGACTTGGATTTCTGTGCTTCAAATATTATTGATCATTTCCTTTGTGACATTTCTCCTGTATTACAACTTTCTTGCTCAGACACACATTTACTAGAACTGATAGCTTTTTTCATAGCTATGATAACACTCATTGTCACACTATTATTAGTGATTCTTTCCTATGGTCACATCATCAAGACAATTCTCAAATTCCCTTCAGCTCAGCAAAAGAAAAAAGCCTTTTCCACTTGCTCTTCTCACATTATTGTTGTCTCCATCACTTATTGCAGCTGCATATTCATCTACATAAAGCCATCATCAAATGAGAGAGTTACTTTATGCAAATGGATAGCTGTGCTCAACACTTCAGTCGCCCCTATGTTGAATCCATTCATTTACACTCTAAGGAATCAGCAAGTGAAACAAGCCTTCAGAGCAGGATTTAAAAAGATACTTACTGCTTTAGAAAAATAATACAATTTATTGAAATAACAAGAGAATATAATGAAACTTTGGTCAAAAATAAATTGATCCATCTAGTTTAACAATTAGTAGCTAATATATAATTATTTATGTACTTAAGCTGGGTAGAAATTTGAAACTATTTCTTTCTGAATTTAACTTTGTGTTTTTCAATAAGAAAACTGTATTGTGTTAGAAATATAAAATTCAAAATTGATTTTCTTTAAAATCATATTAAAATAAAATATATGAGGATCTTTGGTTGTATAATACCATGTAAAATGTTTTTAATTAAACTGGTCTTCTTAAGTAATTTTTAAAATATGGTTGTTGTTTTTTTGCTTAAAAGCCACTTTCTTTAAAAATCTGAGACAATCAAAAATTTGCAATATTATTAAGAGTTCTTAGAATGGCATATGGGAAACTTTAAAATATATATATATACTCTTTTAAAAAATCATGCACAATATGAAGAAATGGTGAATCAGAGGAACCTCCCCAAGATTCTTGATATACTTGCTTTCTGAATATTCAAGACCAGTCACTTAGGCTTTACTCTTATCAAAGAGCTCTTGCCAGTCAGAGCTGAGAACAAACAAACAGCATCACACAGACTCTCTCACTAAGTGAAGTCAACACTTCTCTCTCACCAATAGGTTATCCAGACATAAAATTGGCAAAGATGCTTACTGACTAAGACGGGTATAACAAATCAATGAACTTAACAGATATTTATAGAATACTTCATCCCCAAACAGATGCTTACACTTCTTAGGTACTTATGAAATTTTCTTTAAAACAGACCATATGTTAGGTCACAAAAAAAGTCTTACAAAATGTAAATAAATAAATATTTAAAAATAAAAAGATATAATCTCTTAAAGCTTATCAGATCATAGTGGTATGAAAGTAGAAGTGAACAAGAAAAAATTCTACAGTAACTGCATAAACACTTAGAGATTGAGCAATATACTTTTGAATGATGAATGAATCACAAAAAAAATCAGGATAAATATTTTTAAAAACTTCTTCGACTCAGAAGCACGTTACAGGAATAGCAGTGTTCTGAAGAAGAATCCAGGAATTCAGGAGCAAAGCAGCCATTTGGATCAAAGAAATAAGGATGAAAACAGAGACAATGGTTAGGGAAGGCCTTGAACTTCCAAAACAGGTCTATAGAGTCACAAAACAAAAGACTTCAAACTATGAAACTGTGTATTCTAGCTTACAAACTCATACTGGATCTCCAGGTCTCTCTCACACACTGCAAGTAAGATAATGATCTCAAGACAGTGAAACAGGGAAGGCAAGGCAGTTGAGTTTATCTTGAAATACCCCTTTGAGTATAAGTAGACTAATCCTACTGGGGAATTCTGAGAACCAGGGTAAAATTCATATTTAAGAGTTCTTCTAGGGCTAGGGATATAGCTCAGTTGTTAGGGTGCTTTTGTTTAATCCCCAGCACCAAAAAAAAAATAAAGAATTCTTCTACTCTGGCTTCCCAAGTAGATAACAAAATCAACTATTATGACAAAAAAACTGCAAAAACTAAATGAGATAGGTAACTGTGAATGAAGTCAATTTGGAAGCAGACTGAAACCTCATCCTATGCAAGCAAGGAGTCTGGAGACCTGAGTTAGTTGGATACCCAAACTGATATTTCTGAATAGTGAGGTGTTCTAATTGCATTCTCTTATCATAACATAACAATGCAATTAACTTGTATCACCAGTATGGACACTTTGTTAACACACATTTTATTGCAAAGATGTCAATACCCCCAAAGACCAGCATGCATTCTCTCTATCAAGATTTGACATGTAATTGTATTTTTTCATGGATCTTCAACCTCTAGTAACCATACTACTTGAAAAAGAAATGTTTTCAACATGAGGAGGAAAGTGGGAAAAATAGTTCCATCTAGAAAAATTTAACTGATTCACATCCTTCCTTCTTCCTCAGCAATTTTACATTTAGTGATCTTATTTCAGAAAGTCTTTGCTTCCCTCTTCACATATACTTGCTTACAACTCTGGTCCAACTTTCTTTCTTCATGAGTTATTGTTATCAAGGTAATTACCTTGAGAGTTTGGAATAATTTCAGCAGACTCTAAAGAAAATTAGCAGCAAAGATCTGTACTTGTATGGGTAGAGAATTTCCAATGATTCCAGCAACCTGGATATCACAAATATTTTTTGAAACACAGGTTTCAAAAAAGCAAAGCCTGCTTTTTGATATTACAAGTCTTTTTTGAAACACAGGTTTCGAAACAAGCAAAGCCTGCTCTTGTTCCTTCCTATCGACAAACACATCTGCATACACATTTTTACACCCAGAATTGAATCACCAATAGAAGTTGCCACAATGATTAAAGAGCAAGAAGATAAAGGTGCCATGCAGATTGCTATTTGAATGTTCTTTCACTAAATAATTCAATAAATTCTTAGAATCAAATGTGAATAGATATAGAACATAACAGAGTTTCTGAGACATTTCAAAATTGTTTGAAGAGAAAAGTTTAAAACTGTGTCTATGTAAAGTAAAAACAACAACATAAACAAATCCAAAACTCAGAAAGATCCCAAATAAACAATCTCATGATGCATCTCAAGCTCCTAGTAATACAAAAACAAACTATTCATAAATCTAATGAAGTAAGGAAATAATTAAGGTCCGAGATAAAATTAATGAAATAGAAAATTTTAAAACTACAAGAAAATTTAATAAATACTTGGTTCTGTATAAAGATAAACAATATTGATAGAACCTTAGCCAAACTAACTAAAAAAAAGGAGAGATGAGAAAAATGAGAGATGAGAAAAGACATGTAATTATAGATGAAAAAGTACAAATCACCACATACATCAGTGGAATCCAGAGTCTCTTTAGTTACTATTTTGAAAACTTCTGGGAAATATTTAATATTGTGATATCTTCTTGTTGAATTGCTCTGTTTACATTGTGAAGGGAACGTTTTTGTCTCTTCTGATTAATTTTGGCTTGAAATCTGCTTTGCTGAATATGAGAGCAGCTACTCCTGCTTGTTTTCAGGCTCCATTTCCATGGAATATAATTTTCTGCCCTTTACTTTCAGCCTGTGGAAGGCTTTGCCTCAGAAGTGTGCCTTTTGTACACAACATATAGTTGGGGGTTTTCTTTCCTTTTTCTTTCAGTGACAAGCACACTGTAAATAGCTTCAAACTCTAACCTCTTTAATTTTGAGTATTTTATGCATTGTTCCCTTGATCTTAATTTCAATTTATGTTATCATTTCTATTTCCTTATTTATTCATATTTTGCTCATTGTATATCATTGATAATTATATATATATATATATATATATATATATATATATATATATATATATATATAGTGTCTGTGTTGATTTAACTAGTTTTCCTATTTGTGGGAACTTAAAATTTGGTGTTCCAATTAAGGTTCATGCATCTATTCTGAATAAGTAATTCATAATAAGTGACTTAATGTTTATATTGCTTTAAATTAAGTATATATCTTTTAAGTGGTGTTGGTCTACTATATAAGAAAGTAGCAACTAAATCTTTCCAATGATTGTGAAGATATCTTCAATTCTGATGAATCATAAACTCCTGTTGATATAACCTTTCCCAATATTGTAATAAGCTTGCAATGCCTTATTTGGTTTAATATATTTTAGCATTTATTTGCAAAATTTTGTTATTCTATTTTTTTTATTTTTCATTGTTTCATTTATGCTATTCATTTTATAATTCATATTACAGTAAGAAAGTTGCTAGCACTATTGTCATATAATTTAACACATAGATAATTTACACAATTTAAAACATTATTTTATTTTCTTCCCTGGAGCAATATTATTTTCTCCATTTCCCTAACTCAGAAGTGGAGAAAAACTTAATTTCTTGGAAATTATATTTTTTTTAGTTTCTCACTGAAGGAAAACACAATGCATGAATTTGATTTGAAGTAATAAAGAGTTTAATAAAGGGGAGTTCAGGATGAAATCTTAAATGTCAATGAGAATGCTAATTGGACTAAAATGTAGACAGAAAACAATGAAGTAAGTTGGAAGCAGCAGTAAAACAGTCAAGGAATATTTTATTTTCCTTTGATTCATCAAAACTTCTACTTCTTTGAGAGAAACACAATCTTCTTTATGGAGTCATTGAAAGCGAGTTTCACTTGCTTGTTCCTCAAGGTGTAAATGAAAGGGTTCAACAAGGGCGCTACAGAAGTGGTGAGAACTGAAACTCCTTTATTTATGCCCACCTCTTCCTTTGCTGAAGGCTTGATGTAGATGAAGATGCAGCTGCCATAGGTGATGGAAACCACAATCATGTGGGATGAGCAGGTGGAAAAGGCCTTTTTCCTTTGCTGAACAGAGGGGAATCTCAGAATGGTCCTGATGATGTATGTGTAGGACAGAACCACACAGACCAGGGTAATAATGAGGGCAAATACAGCCACAATGATAACCATCTGTTCTAGTACCCATGTGTCTGAGCACGAGATCTTTAGGAGGGGACTTGCATCACAGCTGAAATGATCAATGGCATTAGAATCACAGAATTCAAGCTGGAGACCTACATTTAGGGGTGGGACAATAATCATCAAGCCAGCTACCCAGCAGGAGAGGACTAATAAGGTGCACACTCTGTTGTTCATGATGGTCATATAATGAAGGGGTTTACAGATGGCCACATAGCGATCATAGGACATGGCTGCCAGGAGAAAAAATTCTGTTGCTCCAAAGAGAAAAACAAAAAATATCTGAGTTGCACAAGCATTGTAGGTAACAGTATTGTCTCCAGTTGATAAACTGTACAGAAATCGAGGGATACAGACAGTAGTAAATGAAACTTCTAGGAAGGAAAAGTTTCTGAGGAAGAAGTACATAGGTGTCTTAAGATGGGGATCCACCAGTGTGAGGGTGATAATAGTCAGGTTCCCTGTTACACTCAACATGTAGGTGAGCAACAGAAAGATAAAAAGCAGAATTTGCAGTTTGGGGTCATCTGTCAGTCCCAGCAGGATGAAAGTGGTTATTGCTGTGTGGTTCCTCATCATAGAACTTTGATATTTACCTAATCCTTGTTTAAAAATCAAGATTTTTGAAGAAAAAACATTAAATTCTACAACAAAAAGGTGTGCATATAGAAGATCAGCAAATCAGACTACATTTATCTTCTCCTTTTACATCATAATCAATATTTGTACTACTCCAGTGGCCTTACTGAATTTTATGTCTACAAGTAGTGGAGATTTCCTTAAGGGATCATGATATTGTAAAACAATCCAACTGTTTCTTTCATCTTTGTTGCCCTCAGAATTTACAAATGTAGTTGATTTGTCACATAGCAATCATTATGTGGACTGGATTTCCATTTCTGTGAAATCTCAAGACTATTAGATTGTTAGAGTGGATAGAAAATGTACTCATAATCAGGAATTTGTTCTTTTTCTGTTATATCCTTTGTGGCCACAAAAAGAGTGTCTAATACATAACACATGTTCACTAATTTTTGAAGAAATGATTTAATGTACCTTTATATAATTGTAACTTGTATTTCAATGTTTTAAAAAGTAGAGAATGTTTCAGATAATACTCAGAGCTAAAAGGCTTTTACTGCAATGTCTGGAAGAGAAGAATTGATGTGAAATCCTGATTGTAACCAACGTAGTTTTTTTTATTTTTTCTTCTTTGTTTAATTTACTTTCCTGTCTATATGCCAAAACCATTTCTGTCACACGGACACTCTAAGTTCATTTGCTGATATAACCAAATGTAATTAGTGATAAAGCCTTTTTATCTTTGTAATATTAATTCTACCCACCTCTTCAAATCCATATTAGAATTTTTATTTAGCTGTCTGGATTTGTGTATTTTTCATAAGCAAATTCAGTGGTAGTGTTTCTAGAACAAAATGCTTGTCATAGATATAAATAAATAAACCTACCTTTTGTAAGGGAAAAATAATGTCATCACAATTCTATGGCTCAGAACAGTCACAGTCTGAAAAACTGTTGTTCCACTTTTTTTTGCCTGGCCAGGTTTCCTTCTTTTTTCTCCATTCTTCTAGTGCATTGATTCACCTAAAATATTATTAAATTATTAAATATTATTAAATTCTTAGGATCCAACAGTTTTGAGGTAAGTAACACAATAGCAGTGAATTTTTCTTTTGCAGTGAACAGAAACCAGGTAGAAGATGAAGACAAGGCTGAGTGAGTAGGAAAATTCAAGTTGTTTGTTTGTTTGTTTGTTTGTTTGTTTTTAACTTCTCTTTCTGGTGATTTTGGTATCCCCCAGGAGGTGTGCTCATGGCTTACAATCTTTGTTACACTGGAAATCGTGGGTTTTTGGAGTTGTAAAGTTAAAAAAAAATCTTGACTATTCAGCTTTCTAACATATTAAGTTGTAAACTACAATCAGATGTTACTTTGTATCTCTTATATTATCTATTAACAGCAGCAAATATGTGTTTTGATAAGGATGTGGAGAAATTGAAATCTATACACCATTTTGGTGGGAATATAACCTGGTATAGTTACTGTAGAATACATTATGAAGTTTCCTCAGAAAACTAGCAATAGACTGGCTGTATAATCTAGCAATCCCACTTTTTGTCATGCTTCCAAAATAATAGATATCAATATCCCAAAGAAAAATCTGCATTCCTGTGTTCATTGCAGAAAAATAAATAGCAAAGCTTTGGAAACAACCCTGATGTCAAAATGGATGAAAAGAAAATGTGGTGCACATGAACACACACACACATACACACACACACACACACACACACACACACACACAATGGAATATTATTTAACTACAAAAAGAAAGAAGCCCTGCAATATGCAACAACATGAAAATCCTGAAAGATATTATCAAAGTGAAATGGGTTACAGAAGGGCAAATGTTTTGTGATTCCACTTCCGTGAAGTAATTAACATAGTCAGATTCAAACAAACAGTGATTCAGAAGGGTGGTTGCCAGGAGTAGAGGAAGTGGAAATGGAGAGTTATTCTGTGGCTATGAAATTTCAGTATGGAAGATAAGTAAGTCTAGAGATCTGCTGTGCAACATGGTGCCATTATTAGCACTGCTATTTGGGGCACTGAAAAAAAATCTAAGAGTGTATATGTCCTGTTAAGTGTTTTTACCAAAACAAAGAAATAAAAAACAACAGTTATAAACAAACAAAACCAAAACCTAAGAGGGAAACAAGGAAATTTTGGGAGCTGAAAAATATATGTTCATTTTCTCTATTGTGATGATGTCTTCATGGAATGCATGTGTCATACCTCATCAAATTGAGTATTTCAAATATATGCAGTTTATGTTACAAACTGTACCTCAATAAAGTTGTTGTTAAAAAGAAATCCATGCTGAAGACAATTACACTATCTAAATGAATTCTCACTTCCATAATTATGAACAGAATGCCTCATACTCTGCCAAATGGCATTTGGCCCCATACACACTGATCTCTGTCCCTAATGAGTGGGCTATTGGTGAATCACATCTGAAGTCATTTGGTCAACTGTATCATTTGGGAAAGTCCTAGGATGTTTATTTGGAGTGTCTTAAAGTAAACATTTGCCTCCTTAATTATTTGACATATAGTTTTTCCTTTTGTACTTTTATAGTCTTTCATGTGATCCTTTACCCAAACTTCAAATTTCACCTATTTTTCTCCTCAGAAACACAATATCACTTTCATTCTCTTTTCAGTCTTTATATTTTATTGAGTAGGGGTAAATATGTCTTCTCCTTTTTTATAAGGAAAGAATCCTCTTAGTTCTCCTAATATTTTTGAGTTTTGTCCTCTCAGAAATCTTTCCACCAGTGCAGGCTAGGGGAAGTTGTATTAAGGTAATGATTGCTTCATAGCATTCTCCATGCTCATCTTCCCAAACTCCCAATGTCCTTCTGCCAGAGTTCTCTACACTGACATTCTCTTGGCACTAGTGTTCCCAAGGAATAAAGTGCTCTCTATTCTTTCATTCCCCCCTGCTCTTATTAATTCTGTTTCAGGGATTGATTGAAACTGGTTATTGGCAAACATGAAGCAAGCTATATAAAATAAATCTATTCTCTTCATCATCCACCATTTCCCAGGCACCAGGCTAGGTTCCATATCACAAAAGTCATTTAATTTGTACTAAAACACTCACTGTTCTTTTCTATAATCTGTAACATTCATTTTTTGAATTAGAATTATCAAATACATTTTTCTCAAACATAGATTCATGATGATTAAAGGGAGTTAATAAATTTTCACTAAGAAATAGGGGAGTGAGGTCAGATGCAGTGGAGAAATTAAAAGGTAGAATAATTGTAGTACAAAGATTAAAAGTTTCATATACAAATTAATGTTTGAGAATCACCTAGGCAATTAAGTTTAGTGTTCCACACTGCCATTGTCATCTACCCCTCCATCAGTACTGTTCCTTATGCCATAAACCATCACTTAATTAATATATTTGCATTATAATGTAGACCCAAATGAAGGATAAGTAAAATATTAATAGAGTTCCTTTTACCCAGCATTATACGCCTTATTTTGTTGATGCAATCCCTGATCATTACATGTACTCTTCACGTAGAGGAACAGATTGTGCTTCTGTTTATAGAGTAATGATTGCCCCAGTCAGCCAGCCCTAATTATTTATAATGCTGGCAATGAATATATGCACTATCTGAAACACGGTCTCTTGGGCTTTTTCTATTTCCCTATCATTGAATGAAATGCTGTTTCTGCAGGAGATAACAGTTTGTTTTAAGAATGATTTTATTTTTTTTAACTCAGTTTGCTTTTTAAAAATTCCTGCAAATAACATGAGTTCTGTGGGTCTAGAAAAATGAATCCTTCCTTCCTATGGCCATGTGCCTTAGAAAATCCCATGTGGTATATATGGCAAGACTCAGCTTGCTTTCAGGGTATCATCACAGGAAAATAAGCAGAAAACTAAGGCAAATGACACAGACCTGGTATGACTTGGATGAAGGTGCTAACAGAGCACTCTGACCAATATTGTCTACTGACCGTGTGTCACATGCATTTATTTCTGAGACGCAAGGTTTTTGAAGACATCCGTAAAACTGAATCCATTCCCGTTGATGAGATCCCACCCCAACCTCAAGATTGGTCCCTGAAAGCCTCTCAGGCTAACCAAGAGCTTATTCTAGGAAAAGAAAACAGGATTTTGTTTTCAAATTCACTGGGGTTTTCCATATAAACTCAATCTTTTAAAATGCAAATCATATTTTGGCTTTGATAGATAAAAATCAATGTCTTAATGGTTTCTCTTTTATACAGGTAAATCATACACTTATACTTTACTATAACTAGCTCTTTGATTTTAGTTATCTAAGAACTAATTGTCTCTCAACTACTTCAGGACCGCAAAAAGTACAATGAGTGGAATAAGCTATGAGGTCTGAGGGTCTCATCCCTCAGACCTCCCGCTCTGTATGCATACCAGACAAAAATGGTCTTGGTGAAAATCCTATCCTTGATAATGTTGTGCAGTGAATGAGGAAGAAATAAAAGTTCTCCCAATAGACAGTAATTTGTCTCATTTAGATATTAAGAGAACGATTTCATTAAACTTATAGGAGAGGCTGGGGTTGTGGCTCAGTGGTAGAACACTCACCTCACATGAGACCCTGGGTTCGATCCTCAGCACCACATACAAAAATAAACAAGTGAAATAAAGGTGTTGTGTCCAACTACAACTAAAAAATAAATATTAAAAAAAATTTAAAAAATAATAGGAGATATTGGACCATTTCTACTTAAAATTTTCACAGTAAAATAACATTTACAATTTAGAAAATGTTGAAATTTTTAGTAATCTAATATTCTTTGTGGTACATTTTCCAAGCATTTGGAAGGCATATTTCAGTGTGTCTCTTAAATCACACAGCATGGATAACTACAAATTACTAGATGGATACTTAAATTTGCCCTGACCAAGTTGTTAGTCTTGTCAAAAATCTGTTGAATAATTTAAAAACATGTTTCTTACAATTTTCCATATTAAAAAGTTGAAGCAAAGCTTAAAAAATTACAGGAAAATACAGCAACAAATATTTCTTTCCCTGATTTCTCAAAAGAGAAAGCAGTTCTCACGTCTACCTTACATTACTTACTCTTGATAATTTTTCATCATTTTGGCTGGCAGGTCCTTAGTGGGTTTAACTGTGTTGTGTTAAGGAAGATGTGACTTGTCCAGGGCTAGCACCATCATCTAAATTTGCTCTGCACACATATTTTGGAGAGTCTTGAATTTTCCTAGTTTCCAAGTTTCACATAGTTATATCTTTAGAAACTCTTTCTTACTTTGAATATTGGAAACATTTTCTTTGCTCTCCATCATTCTGATAAGAAAATCTGAGAGAGAGAAGAAAAAAAGAATTTTCTTTGGGTTGCAAAGAGTGATGCTCTGGTCTTTCTGAGCAGGCAGTTAATACTTTCACTCCCCAAATAATGATATTTATGTTTTCTGCTCTATCTCTACAAGGCACACTGGGATTACCTGAATTAATAGTCAAGTATCCTTAGTGCCCAGGTTCAGACATCACTTACTGAGCCCTCTGAGTAATTAGCCTTGGCAAAGCAACTAAAATAGGCAGCAGCAGAGACACTTTCCTTTGAGACAGTAAGACAGCAAACAAGAATCAGCTAAGGGTCAGGTGCTCATCTTAATGAAAAAGAAGAAAAGCCCAAGTTACATTCAACTCCCCATTCACTCCATTAGAATGTCTAAGGATATAATTCTGTCTGTTAATAAAATATTTTATTAAATCCTCCATGATAAAAAGTTTGGTAGTATATCTACTATATGTGAAAATTTTAATTGACAAAGATTATTATGTATACAAAGTTATTATAATATCCCTCATTTTGTTAATCTGAAATTACATTTGAAAACAGGAGAACATGTATAAGGTGGACATTATTTGTTCTATATGAAAACAATGCATCTTCTTATCACTTCGTGTTTGGAGACTTTCAGCCTCTTTCTTTTAGTTATTTATAAAATGCAAAATAAGTTATTATGAATTACAGTGGACCTTGTTCTATAGAATATTATCGCACTGTATTTGAGTACCAAATTTTACCCCCATTACCCTCCCATTACCAGTTCTAGTAATCACTATTGTACAATGTGATCAACTTTTTTTAAACATCCATTTATGAGAAAGAATAGATAATATTTGTCTACATGTGATTTATTTTACTTTTCATATTGTTCTCTAGTTATATCCATTTTTTGGCACTTGATATTATTTTATAGCTGAAGAATCTCTCTCTATTTCTAATTCAGACAATTAGCTATTAGTTCACAGAAACACTAAGGATTTTTGTAAGTTGATTTTTGTATCATGCTACTTTGCTGAATTAATTTTAGTTCCAATAGCTTTTTAGTGGAGTTTGGGGGATTTTCTCTACCTAAGACCATATTATCTTACAAACAATGACAATATGATTTCCTCTTTACCAATTAAGATGCCCTTTATTTCTTTCTTTTGCCTGATTGTTCTTGCTAGAATGAAAGTGGTGGAAATAGCATTATTCTTCCAGATGTTAGAGAGAAAGCTTCCAGCTTTTCTCCATTCAGTGTGGTTGAAACTGTTGACTTACCATTTATAGACTTTATTGAGATACTTAATGTGTTCTGTTTTTATCATGAAGAGATTGTTTGTATCAAATGTCTCTTCTACATCTATTTAGGTGATCATATATTTCTGTCCTTCATTTTGTTGATGCTGTATATCTTGTTTATTGATTTGCATATTTTGAACAAACCTTCCATTCCTGGCATGATTTCCACTTAATCATGGTGCATAATCTTTTTAATATGTCATTTGATTCAGTTTAGTTTGCTAGTTTTTTTTTGATAATTTTTGCATCTACATTCATTGAGGATATTGGCCTGTAGCTTTGTTTTTTGTTTGTTTGTTTGTTTGTTTGTTATGACCTTGTCTAGTTCTGGTATCAGGGAAATTAATGCTAGCCTGATTGAAGAAATTTGGAAAAGTTCCTCCTCTTCACTTTAATGGAACCACTTAAAAAATGAAATTAATATATGTTACATATTTGGTAGAACTTCATAATGAAGCCATCTAGTCCTGGGTTTTTCTTTGAAGAGCGATTTTGCGATTTTGCTTACTGATTCAACCTCATTATTCACCATTGGCTGCTCAATTTTTCTATTTCTTCATGATTAAATCCGAGCAAGGTTCATGTTTCCAGATATTTGTTTTCCTTTCTTCTAGCTTATCAAGTTTTTGGTATAGTTGTTCATAATAATATCTAAGGTTTCTCTGTATTTCTTCAGTACCAGTTTTAATAATTTCATTTTCATCTCTGATTTAGTTTGAATATTCTCTGTCTTTTCAATAGTCTTGCTAGGGAATTGTCACTTTTCTTTCTTTTTTTTAAATTTTTTTTAAGGAACAGCTCTTCATTTAACTTTTCTTTTGTGTTGTTTTAAAAATTTTGTATTCCACTCATTTTGTCTTAGATCATTATTTCTTTCCTTTTACTAATTTTGAATTTTGCTTGTTCTTTTTCTACTGCTTTGAGATGCAAAGATAGGTTCTTTATTTTAGGTCTTTACTTTTTTGGTGCAGGTATGACTGCTGTGAACATTCTTTCTAGTACTGCTTCTGTTGTATAGCATTGGTTTTGGTAAGCTGTGTTTCCAATTTCAATTGTTTCAAGAATTTTTTAAACATTATTTACTATTGGTTATGCAAAACTGAGTTTGTTTAATTTCCCTGGATTTATATAATTTCCAAAGTTTTTTATTGATTTCTAGTTTTATTATGTCATGCTATGTTTGGAAAATATAATGAATATGATCTCAATTTTTAAAATATTTATTGAGATTTGTCTTGTAGCCTATCATATGATCTATTTTGAAAATTATTCCATGGTTTTAGAAGAACATGCATTCTTCATTTGTTGGATAGAAGGCCTGTAGATGTCAACAGACAATTAATTCTGCTGTTTCTTTGTTGATTTTCTGCCTGAACAATTCTGTGCATTACTGAAAGTGGGGTGTACAAGTCCCATACTATTATTGGTTTGGAGTCTACTTCTCCCTTTACATCTATTAATATTTACTTTATATATGTGTGTGCTCAAATATTGGAAGCATATATAATGATTATTTCCTTTTGCAGAATTGACCCTTTATCACTATTTAATTATTTCCTTGTATAATTTTTTTAAAATTTATTTTTTATTTCCTTATTTATTTATTTCCTTGGTGATGCTGGGGATTAACCTCAGGGCCTCACACATTCTTGGAAAGCACTTTAGCACTGAGCTACACGTTTGGCCTAACTGATTTTTATTTAGGGTATGGTTTCATGATATAACTGCGGATGCTCCTGCTTTATTTTAGATTCTATTTTCATGTAACATCTTATTACATACCCTTACTTCTAGTCTCTGTGATCTTAGAGGTGAATTGTGCTTCTTGTCAGAATTGTATAGTTGGTTCTTTTCTTTTTTTGTTGTTCCTTTAACTACTTCACATCTTTTATTATAGAATTTAACATGCTTACATTTAAATAAATTATCAATAGGGAAAGACTTTTTTCTCCTCATTATTTGTTTAAATTTATATATGACAGTGGAATGCATTACAATTCCTACTATGCATATAGAACACAATTTTTATACACAATATATTCACACCAAATCATGTCTTCATACCTGTACTTTGAATAATAATGATCATCACATTCCACCATTATTAATAACCCCATGCCCCCTCCCTTCTCCTCCAACACCTCTGCACTATCTAGATTTTGTCTGTACCTCCCATGCTCCCACTCCTTATTCCATTATGAATCAGCTTCTTATATAAAAGAATACATTGAGCATTTGGGGGGGGGGATTGGATAATTTCACTTAGAATTATCTTCTCTATCCATTTACCTGCAAATGACAGGTATAGAATCATATCATCAGCAAATAATGCCAATTTGAGTTCTTCTTTTCTATGTGTATCTGTCGCGACCCCTCGCCAGCAAAGGAAACACGACACAGGATTCTTCCTTCAGCAGTTTATTCAGGCCTTTGTTTAGACATGTCTTCTAGCTTGTTTCTCTCTGGAACACTCCTCCCGTGTGCCCCAGCCTTAATAAAGCAGATAAAGCCCCAATGTACAACTGCCACGTGGACTTTTCTCATAGGGTGCCAAGTCACAGCGTGCCAACTCATTCTGATAAGGAGTTGTTTGTCACAGACTACAGGGGAAACCAGTGCCATCTTGTAATGGCGGCCACAGTTCACAGAAACGGCTCACCACATGTATCCCTTTAATTTCTTTCATCTGTCTATTTGCTCTGACCAGTGTTTTTTAAGAACTATGCTAAATAGAAGTGGTGAAAGAGAGAATCCCTGTCTTGTTCCAATGTTTAGAGGGAATGCCTTCAATTTTTCTCCATTTAGAAAGATGTTGGCCTGGGGCTTAGTATAGATAGCCTTTATGATGTTGAGATATGTTCCTGTCATCTCTACTTTTTTTTTGTTTTGAACATAAAGGGGTACTGTATTTTGTCAAATGCTTTTTCTGCATCTATTGAGATGATCACATATATGATTTTTATCATTGAGTTTATTGATGTGATGAATTACATTTATTGATTTCTGTTTGTTGAACCAATCTTACATCCCTGGGATGAATCCCACCCCACCATGAGGAACGATCTTTTTGATATGTTTTTGTATTTGTCAGAATTTTATTGAGAATTTTTGCATTTATGTTCATTAGAGATATTGGTCTGAAGTTTTCTTTCTTTTTTTTTTTCTTTTTTTGGTGTTTCTATGCCTGGTTTTGACACCAGAGGGATATTGGCCTCATAGAATGAGTTTGAAAGTGCTGCTTCTTTTTCTATTTCCTGGAATAAATTGGAGAGTATTGCTATTAGTTCTTCTTTAAAGGTCTTGTAGAACTCAGCTGTGTAACTGTCTGGTCCTGGACTTTTCTTGGTTGGTAGTCTTTTGATAGCATCTGCTATTTCATTACTTTAAATCGATCTGTTTAAATTGTGTATATTATCCTGATTCAATTTGGGCAAATTATATGACTATAGAAATTTGTCAATGCCTTTGATATCTTCTATTTTATTGAAGTACAAGTTTTCAAATTAATTTCTAATTATCTTCTGTATTTCTGTAGTGACTTTTGTGATATTTCCTTTTTCATCATGTATGTTAGTTTTTTGAGTTTTCTCTTTCCTTCTTTTTGTTAGAATGGCTAAAGGTCTGTCAATTTTATTTATTATTTCAAAGAAACAACTTTTTGTTTTGCCAATTTTCTCAATTGTTTCTTTTGTTTCAATTTCATTGATTTCCACTCTGCTTTTAATTATTTCTTCTCTTTTGCTTCTTTTAGTGTTGATTTGTTCTTCTTTTCCTAGGGCTTTGAGTGTAATGTTAAGTCATTTATTTGTTGACTTTTTCTTCTTTTAAGGAATGAACTTCATGCAGTGAACTTTCCTCTTAGAACTGCTTTTACAGTGTCCCAGAGATTTTGATGTGTTTTATCTCTTTTCTCATTCACCTCCAATTTTTTTAACATTCTTCTTGATGTCTTCTGTAACCCATTGTTCATTCAGTAGCATATTATTTAGTCTCTAGGTGTTGGAGAGGATTTTATTTCTTATTTTATGACTGATTTCTAATTTCATTCCATTATGATATGATAGAATGCAGGGCAGTATCTCTACTTTTTTGAATTTGCTAAGAGTTGCTTTGTGGCATAGGATATGGTCTATTTTAGAGAAGGATCCATGTGTTGATGAGAAGAGAGTATATTCTCTCATTGAAGGATGAAATATTCTCTATGTGTCAGTTAAGTCTAAATTATTGATTATATTTTTGAGTTCTATCTTTTCTTTGTTCAGCATTTGTTTGGAAGATCTATCTAGTAATGAAAGAATTGTGTTAAAGTCACCCAAAATTATTGTGTTGTGCTCTATTTGACTCTTGAACTTGAGAAGAGTTTGTTTAATGAACATAGCTGCTCATTGTTTGGGGCATATATATTTATAATTGCTAAGTCTTGTTGGTATATGATTCACTTGAGCAGTATGTAGTGTCCTTCTGTATCCTTTTTGATTGACTTTAATTTGAAGTCTACTTTATTTGATATAAGGATGGAAATCCCTGCTTGCTTTCACAGTCCATATGATTGGTTTGATTTTTCCCAACCCTTCACCTTCAGTCTGTGAATGTCTTTTTCTATGAGATGAGTCTCTGGAGACAACATATTGCTGTGTATTTTTTATTAAATCCAGTTTTCTAGTCTGTGTCTTTTGATTGGTGAGTTTAGGCCATTAACATTTATGGTTATTATTGAGACATGATATGTAGTCCCAACAATTTTTGTTATTTTTTTGTATTTAATATGACTTAGTCTCTCCTCTGATTAGATTTTCCTTTAGTGTAATCCCTCCCTCTCCTTATTTTCATCATTGTATTTCATTTCCTATTTTTGGAATATTTTACTGAGGATGTTCTGTAGCGCAGGCTTTCTAGTTGTAAATTATTTTGACTTTTGTTTATTATGGAAGGTTTTTATTTCATCATCAAATTTAAAACCTAGTTTTACTGGATATAAGATTCTTGGTTGGCATCCATTTTCTTTCAGAGCTTGGTATATGTTGTTCCATGATCTCCTGGCTTTGAGGGTCTGGGTTGAAAAATCTGCAGAGATTCAATGTAGTCTCCCCCTATATGTGATTTGATTACACTCTGTTGCAGCTTTTAAGATTCTATCCTTATTCTGAATGCTAGGCATTTTCACTACAATGTGTTTTGCTGTAGATATGTTGTAATTTTGTACATTTGGTGTCCTATAAGCCTCTTGTATTTGGTCTTCCATTTCATTCTTCATGCTTGGGGAATTTTCTGATATTATGAAATTGTGCATTGCTTTGGTTTGAAACTCTGTGCCTTTCTCTATCCCAATAACTCTTATATTTGGCCTTTTGATGCTGTCCCATAATTCTTGGATTTTCTGTTCATGGTGTCTAACTATCTTCACTTTGTGATCAACTATATTTTCCAGATTATATACTTTGTCTTCACCGTCTGACATTCTCTCTTCCAAGTGAGCTAGTCTGTTTGTTATGCTTTCTATTGAGTTTTATTTCATTTATTTTTCATTTCAAGGATTTCCAGGTTTTTCCCCCCAGAGTCTCTATCTCTCTCGAAGTAATCTTTTGCTACCTATATTTGCTCTCTTATCTCATTGTTGAAGTGATCAATCTTTGCTTGTATCTGCTCATTTAGTTCATTCTTTAATTCACAGACCATTTTAATTATGAAACTTCTGAGCCCCTTCTCTGACAATTCATCAACTTCACTGTCCATAGGTTCTGTTATTATAGTGTCCTGGTTTGTTTGGGGCACTTTCCTCCCTTGTTTGTTTCACGTTGTCAATGTGTCTTTCTTTTTTTCTTTTTTTTTTTTTGAAGTGTGGGTCTGAAATATTACAGTTTCTTCCCTATATTCTTGTAGTACCCATGCAGATTGTCTGTACTTACCTCACCTTGATGTTGGGCTTCCAGACCATGCCGGTGTCCCTCAATGAATGCTACTGCATCCTGGATCTGGGTCCTGCTTAAGTTGATCTGGGCCACTGGGCTTGACCTACTGCAGTAGTCTGCTGGTGGGAAAGGGTGGTCCTGCGCCTTGGCTAGGCTCTGGTGAGTGTCTGCCCCACCAGGGGAGGGGTGAACTGGATCTACTGAAAGCCTGGTGGGCTGGTGTGGGTACTCTGGCCTGGATCTCAGCTCCTGCAGTAGTCCACTAATCAGAAGGGGTGGTCCTGCACCAGAGACTAGGCTCTGGCAAGTGTATGCCCTGCCTGGGAAGGGGTGTACCAGGCCTGCTGTGTGCTTTGGCCTTGCAGAGGTCTCAATATGCAAATACTTACTATAGCCATTTTGTAACTTCTTTTCTGGTTTTAATGTAGTTCCTTCCTATCCTTTCCACTTTCTTACAGTCTCCTTTTCTGATTAAGTGATTTACTTCATTTGTGATAGTGTTTTGATTTCTTGCTTATTATTTTTTGTTTACAGATTTTTTTCTTTTTCCTCTGAGGGTACAAAGACATCTTTGAGTATAACAAGCTATTTAAAAATTATTACAATGTACCATGATTATAAAGCTAAGAAAAAATAGAAGCTATAACAGTAAAAACACTACATTAGTACTCCACTCCTCCCCATATTTTGAATTCTTAATATCCCACCCCACATCTTTCATGTAAACATATAATGTACTTATTAGGCTTGTTTTGTTCATCATCTTCATACACACTACTGTAAAACATTAAGGCATTGTGAATTTGTCTGTATATTAACTCTCACTATTGAGTTTTAAATCTTCCCATTTTTCCTTCTTACTCTTCAACATCACTTTCTTTCATTTTAAAGAACTCCCTCTAGCATTTCTTGGCATTCAGTTCTGGTGGTGACTAATTCTCCCCGCATTTAGTTAAGCACACCTTTTCCTCTTTTTCATTTCAAAGCATAGCTTGATTGGTACACTGTTTTTTGTTAATAATTTATTTTCCCTTCACTGTTTTAAAAATCTCATGCCACTCTCTCCAACCCATAATATTTCTGCTAAAAAGTCTGTTGTCGGGTTAATTGAGACACACTTATGTGTTGTTTCTTTTCTCCTGCCACCTTAAGAATCTTCTTTTGTCTTTATCTTTCACATTTGATAATTTCATTTAAGTATATCTTGGAATAGACTTGGTCAAGCTAAGTCTGTCTGGTGATCATTAAGTTTCCTATATATGGATATTTGTCCCTTATTGGTTTGTATATTCCCTTATTGCCTTTATCTCTTCTAATAAGCTATCAACTGTTTCTTTTAAATTCATCCATGAGGGCTGGGGCTGGGGCTCAGTGATAGAGCACTCACCTGGCACATGTGAGGCACTGAGTTCAATTCTCAGCACCACATAAAAATATATGAAATAAGGTAATGTGATTTCCTGTTGTTGGTATAGGAGCAAAATTTTATGAGTTGGACCTATGTCCCCCTGTAGCCATTCTTGTCATTGCTTTGGGATTATTGTTTCCTGAATTCTTTGTGTTGAAGTATTACTGAAGTTTGAACATGGTTATGTTGTGTGACTATCAAGGTTCAATATGTCTTTACCGGGTTGAATTGTACCTCAGCAGCAGAGTGTCCATAATGTGAGCTTATCATCGCACTGAAATCTCAGTCCCTTATAAAAAGGGGAGATAAACTATAGTAACAATAGCAGTGAACAATATACAGCATTACAGCAAATACTACTTGCATGTCATGATCTTTATTATACTAATAACTACAAAAACAGGAATGGCAGAATCAGAAATTAACACCAGCTTGAACAACAAAGAATTGTGAACAAGATAGTGCATTAATATAAACATCAGTTGTCAATAACATCCACAACACTAATAACAACAACAACAAAAAACAAGAAAGGTGGGTAAGAAATTATATAAACTAAATAGTTTAAACAGTTAGTGAAAGTACAGTTAGTTGGGAGAAAAGAAAATAGGGAAAGAAGGTAAAGAAAGTTTAAAATATTGAAAATGTGAAATGAGAAAAAGCAGGAGAGGGGAAGCTACTGAAGCCCGTAGAGTGAAGAAAAAAATAATAAAAAAGACATTTATATATTATAAATATGTATATATATATATATATATATATATATATATATATATAGAGAGAGAGAGAGAGAGAGAGAGAGAGAATGTGAGAGACAGAAACAGAAAGAAGGAACAAGACATTTTGAGTACTGAAGAGAAAAAGAAAGAAAGTATAACAAACCAAACAAAACAACAGTTAAAGGAAAAGCAAATGAGCAAACTCATCAGTTTATCAGGGAACAAAATAACAAAAGGATACTAAAAATAAAAAAAGAAAGATGAAACTAAAAAAGGAACAAACGTATATATTTGCATATGCATGAACTAATCTGCAAATGAAATGGGAATGAACAAAAAATTCTTAATGAAAAATGAAAGAATTGTGTACACTGAGGTGGCCAAAAGTATGGACAAGGAGAGATATTTATTATATATGCCTTACTGCTCTTATTTTCATTTTTATTGGATTGTGTGTCCTTTAGAGATGACAAGACCTGCGAATTACTTAACATTTCTTCCCTTAGTGTCCTGAGATCAAAGACTGGAGTGGCCTGGAATCAAAGTTGGTTGAAATAGCTCTCAGCTTCCCTGCTCACCAATAAAAGGTAAGATAGAATGGGAAGTATGAATTATTAAAAACTTTTTCTAGAAAGAGTAGATCAATGCATTCCCGAAGTAGGGCTGATACAAAGTTCTAAATGGAAAGTTCTATGGCTGATTGCAACTTTGGGAATTTGTTGGGTGGTACCTACTTTGGAGAGATATCAACACATCCCTAAGGCCAGAGAGATGCAATTATCTCATGGGCACTTGAATCTCTGGACAACACCCTCACCAAGAAATCTATTTATTGGCAGGATGACAAGCTGCTTTGGATGTAGGGGGTATAGCTGGTATTGTTATTAAAAGAGAATATTACAATTTGTAACTCTGAGTCATTTGTAAGTCCAGAAGAATAAATTCTCCAATTGATATTTCATTTTGTATGGCTATGCTCTGAATTCTGAAACTTCTAAGGTAAAATCAAAAGTGAATGTCAACTCATAATACAATTTCTTATACATTTTTGATGCTCTTATTCGGCATAAAGAACATCAACCATCACTAGACACATTCAATAAGAAGTGGCAAAACAACTGTCCCTCAGAAGTAAAGTTCATATCAGAATGTGTTAGAGAGGGAAAGGATTAATCTAAGTCCAATAACTTTAAAACCTCAGTTTTGATAATTCTCTCTCATGTTTTTGGTTACTTAGTTAATATACAGAATGGAATTTTCTTAAATAAATAGTAATAAAATGAGTAATAATGACAACTGCTTGGTTTTATTGTGCTTGAAGAAGATGAAACAAGTCATCAAAACAAGTAGCAACTTTGAAAAGTTAGTGACCATAAAACATAAGTTCAATGTCTTATTGGAAAACATTGTTTAGCTGCAAGTCAGCCATTTTAAAAATTATTCTTGATCTACAGTTACAGAAAAAAATCAAATAAAAATGCAATATTTGGGGGAAATTCAGTGAAATTCTTCTTCTCTTGCCATTATGTTAAATTGACCCTATTAGCTCTTCTTTGACTAAAGTTGACTTAAGTTGACAAAACTTTCTTGGGCAAAAGCACCTCACAAGGGCCATCTCATATATTATGGAAGCCAGACTAAACTATACCTTCCCAGGGTCAGGAATCTGTTGGAACAGCCTTTAGAATACCATAGGCTTTTACTTGTGGCAGTTGTGTGAGCTTCATGAAAGCAGTAGTTGAAGATTAAGGCAGAGTGGTAAACAGCCTGACTTAGCATTGAAGGAGTCCCCTTTCTTTGAGTCAGGTCATAAGACCAGAAGATTTCTACTTATTTTTTTCCTTTTTTCCTTTTTTTTAGGGGGCTGGAACACTACAGATGTTTTAAAAAAAATCTAAGGAGTCACTGAGTACCAAGAAAAAAAAAATAGAGACAACTGTGATTGCACCTGATAATGGAAGGAGGCTTATAACAAAATAGTAAGTCTCTAAACCAATATGACTGCAGTCCTCAACAAACAACAGCAGGAAAACTCGGCAAGGGAAAAGGATTAAATTCCCAGAATAACCAAATTATAATATTAAAAATATCCAGTTTAAAAAAAATAATAGTAACAGGCTTACAAAAACTTAAAAAGTATGGCCTAGTCAATGGGGTTTGGAAATGGGGAAGATACAAGAAAAAATTGTCAAGAACAGATCCTCAGAACATGCAGACATTGGACGTATTTTATAGGGACTTCATATACAATGTGTTCAAAGAGCTGAATGTAACTATGGACAAATAAAGGAAGCAGTAGAATGAAAAATAAATAAATGAAAATAAGTAATGTATTTAACATTTCCTCCTTTGGTGTCCTGGAATCAAAGACTGGAGTGGCCTGAAATCAAAGTTGGTTGAAATGGCTCTCAGCTTCCCTGCTCACCAATAAAAGGTAAGATAGAATTCGAAGTATGAACTATTAAAAACTATTAAAAACCAAAAAAAAATAAAAATGAAAAATATCAACAAAGTGACAGATTACAACACCAAATCAAAAAGAAATTTCAATCTGCAAAGTACAGGGCTAACAAAAAACTTGCTAAGGACTTCAAAAGCAGCTTTTAGTGCACATGAGAAAGAAGGGAAAATATTGAATGTAGGTAGGAAAATTGAAATTATGTAGTTAGAGGATACAGAAATAAAAAACAGAGAAACAGTATCTGAGCCAATAGGACTTGCAGTATATACATTTTGGGAGGCCCAGAAGGTTGAAAAAAAAAGGGCAAAGAGATTATTTGGAGAATTAACCTCTTAAAATGCCTCAATTTGAGGAAAGACATGGATTTACATATGCAAGAGATTCAATAAACTCCAGTTAGGAAAATCTCAAAAAACTACAAATAGGTTAAAATCCAATGTCTAGAGCCACCCAATTTCTGGTTCTCAATACAGCAGTACTTACAAATGAATGTGTTTTCTTACAATTTTACTCTGGAAAGGTTTACATTAGTTTTTGAATATTTCCATTTTTTTTTATTTTTAGAATAACCATCTCTAGATAAATTTTGAATAAGATTTTATAATTTTGTTTTATTTACCTTCACTATCTACCATTACCCTCTATGTATCTATGTATCTGTACTAATTATGTATGATAGTATAAAGTTAACATTTATCCTATAATTTAACATTTACATGTGTTTTAGTCAGCTTTTCACCACTGTGACTAAAATGACCCAACCAGGAAAACTGTAGAGGAATAAAAGGAATAAAAGAAATTTTAAAATACCAATTCTAAAACCCACAAACAACAGGAAATCATTAAATCAGAGATCAAATTAATGGAATTTAGAATAAAAAATAATTCAAAAGACCAATGCAACAAAAAGTTCATTCCTTGAAAAGATAAACAAGATCAAACCTTAGCCAAACTAAGCAAAAGAAAGAGAAGACTCCAACCAAAAACACTAAAGATAAAAAAAAAAAAAAAAGGTATAGACATGGCTGAAATTCAGAGGTATAAACAAGTATTTTGAGCAGAGCAAGGTAGTGTATTCTTTTAATCCCAGTAGCTATGGTGGCTGAGGCAGCAGGATTATACATCCAGAGCCAGCCTCAGCAATTTATCAAGGCCTTAAGCAACTCTCCTTGACCCTGTTTCTAAATAAAATACAAAAAAGGCTGGGGATGTGACTCAGCGTTAAACGTCCCTGAGTTCAGTCCCTGTTACAAAAAAGAAAGAAAGAAAAGGAAAAAGAAAGAAAGAAAAAGAAACTATTTTGAAAACATTTTTGAATAAATGAGAAAATCTAGAAGATATAGACAAATTTCTAAATACTATGGCCTACCCAAATTGAAATAAGAGAATTCAGAAAACCTAAACAGACCAGTATCAAGGAATAATATTAAAGCAGTAATAAAAAGACTTTCAGCAAAGAAAAGCCTTGGATAAGATGAATTCTCAGCTGGGTTTTACCAGATCTTTAAAGAAGAAATAAATGCTAATATATTCAAATTATTTTGTGAAACAGAAAGAGAAGGAACACTCCCAAATTCATTCATAAAGTTAGTATCACTCTGATACCAAATCCAGATAAAGACACATTAAGGGAAAAAAATGACAGAAAAATATCACTGATTAATATAGACCCTGGAGTCCTTTGTAAAATATCAGCAGTTCACATTTAAAAATACATTAAGAAGACTGTAGACGATGTTCTAGTTGGTTTCATCCAAGAGATGCAAGTTTGGAGATATATATATATATATATATATATATATATATATATATATATATAACTATAATTCATAACAGAAATAGAAATAAAATTGAAAACCACATAATCATCTAAATAGATACATAAAAAGATTTTGACACAACTTAGCATTGGTTTCCATTAGGGGTTGTGACTCAGAGGTAGAGTGCCTGCCTAGCATGCATGAGGCGCTGGGTTCAACCACATAAAAATAAAATAAAGGTATTGTGTCCACCTACAACTAAAAAATAAATGTTTTATTAAAAAGCACTGAAAAAGTTTGGATAGAAGATACTTACATCATCATCATAAAGCACATGTATGACAAATCTAAAGCAAACATCATAAAGAATGAGGAAAATCTGAAAGCATTTCCTCTAAAATCAAGAACAGCATAAAGGTGTCCAGTCTCACCAAACCTATAAACATAGTTCTAGAAATTCTGGCCAGAGCAATCATTTAAGAAAAGGAAATTAAAGGGATACAAATAGGAAAAGAAAACATCAAATTATCTTTATTTGCAAATGATGTGATCTTATACATAAACAGAAACTTCACCAGGATTCTTCTAGGGCTGATAAAGTAGCAGCAAAGTAGCAGGACACAAGATCAGAATCCAAAAGTCAATAGCTTTCCTATACTTCACTAATCCACTAATGAATCTGCTGAAAAACAAATCAGGAAAACAATTCCATTCACAACACCCTAAACAAACAAACAAAAACAAATACCCAAACAAAAAATACTGAAAATAAATCTAACCAAAGAAGCAAAAGACCTGTGCAATGAAGACTGTGGATCACTGAAGAAAGAAATTGAAGAGGGCATTAGAAGACGGAAAAGCTTCCCCTGTTCTTGGATAGGAATAAATAATGTTGTCAAATGGGCCATAGTACCAAAAGTAATACAGAAATCTAATGCAATTCCCATGAAAATATCAATGACATTTTTCATGGAACTTGAAAAACACAGTTCTAAAATTTATCTAGAAGAATAAGTGACCTTGAAGAGCCAAAGTAATCCTGACCAGTAAGAACAAGGCTGGTGGCATCACAGTACTGAGTCTCAATTCTACTGAAGAGCAATAGTACCAAAAACTGCATGGCACTGACATCAAACAGACATGAAGACCAATGGAACAAAAGAGAAACACAGAGACAATACTACACAGATACAGAGAAGCACCAAAAACATACACTGGAGGAAAGACAACCTTTTATAGAAATGGTGCTGGGAAAACTGGATATCTGTATTAGAAGAATGAAACCCAATCCTGCTCTCTCGCCCTGCTTAAAAGTCAACTCAAAATGGACCAAAGATACACAAAGTAGAGGAAGAACTTTGCAAGTCTCAGAATAAAATGTATGGTTAACATGCCAACATATACATACAGACACTGACTTCCTTAATAAGATCCCAAAGCTCAATATATAAAACCAACAATTAATAAGTGGGATGAAATCAAATTTTAAAACTTCTGCACAGAAAAGGAAACAATTAAGAGTGTGAAAGGGTAGCCTTTAGAATGGGGGAGAATCAATGACAGTTCTTCTGACAAAGGATAAATATCCAAAATATATGAAGAAAAAAAAAACTTAACACAGAAAAAATACCTACTCAGTAAATGCACAAATAAACTCAACAGACATTTCTAAAAAGAAAAAAATGCAAATGGACAACAAATACATGAAGAAATGTTCAACATCATTAGCATCATGCAAATCAAAAGTATACTGAGATTTAATCTCGCTCTGGGTAGAATGGCAAGCTTCAGTAACATAAATAATAATAAATGCTAAGGAGGATGTAGACAATAAGGTACACTTATACACAGTTTGTGGCACTGCAAATTAATTCAGACTCTTTGGAGAGCAGTATGGAGATTCCTCAGAAGACTAGAAATAGACTCATCATATGACCCAGCTGTTCCAATCCTTGACATTTACCCAAAATACCTAAAATAAGCATATTTTAGTGATAATTGCATTCCAATGTTTATAGCAGCACAGTTCATAATCATCAAGTGGTGGAAACAGCCCAGGTATCTTCCAACAGATGAATTGATAAATAAAATGTGATATGTATACACTGGGGTTCTACTCAGACATAGAGAAGTCTGGAGTTATGTCATTTGCTGATAAATGGACAGAATTGAAATCATCATGCTATTATGTTAAATAAGACAGATTCAAAATCAGAAGTGTAATGATTTCTTTCATAAGTGAGTGGAAGAGAGAAATAAAGGATAAGAAAAATGGTGGGGGTGAGAACAGGTGAATGGAGATAGTGAATTGAGAAGAAGGAAGGAGGGGTGGGGAAGAGGAGAAACTGTGTAATGAAACTGACCAAATTGTACTGAATACATGTATGAATATATCACAATGAATTCCAGTTTTATGAATTACTATTTTTCACCAATTAAAAAGCAAAGACACTTGGAAGCATATGCCTCTAATCACATCGAATGGGGAGGCTGATGCAGGAGGAGCACAGGTTAAAAGTTAGCCTCAGCAATTTAGAGAGAGCCTAAGCAACTTAGACCTTGTCTCAAAATAAAGAATAAAAAGGGCTGAGAATGTAGCTCAGTGATAAAGTCCTCCTGGGTTCATAATCTGTATGAAAACAAACAATAAAACAAAAATAAAATCAATGTAACAACAATAAAACAATAAAAATAGAAAAAAGACCAATAGAGTAACAAAGGGAGTCAATATTAGGTACTAAATTCAAGTAATGAAAAAAATTATGTTACATGGATTTATGAATATGTTATTCTGAACTCCACTATCATATACAAATATAATGTACTAATAAAACAAAAAATAATAATATTAAAATAAAGCTATATAATGGAGAAATACAAAGACAGATTGGAAATTGTAACAATGTGCATAATGGAAATCCAAGAGGTGTATGGCAAATGCAATTGTAATGAATACCCTAACATAGACTTTTTGTCCTTAATTTGGAAAATAGAAAGTAATGCCACCATGTCAAGATTTTAAAAATCTTGAGAGGAAGTTATTAAACAATGCCATGAATTTTAAAATTAATTATACAAATGTAATTAAATTATATTTAAAATTAATTAAATAAGACATTGCTTCTCAGACTTAATGACAATAAATCTATAGGAAAGAGTGGATTAAAATATGACTTTGTCAAACTGATGTTGAACTGCAACATTTTCTCCTCATAGATTGAAATTTGATAAAAACATTCTGTGAAAATGAATTGGGTGTATAAAATCTGTGGTGAAGATGAAGGTATGTTTTATTATTATTATTTATAAGTTGCATTTGTAAAATTTATGTCTGAACATTTTTTTATTAAAAACTAGTTGTTAAACAATTACCAGAACTTTATTTTCCTCTTTCCAAATGAATTGAAGGAGCTGGACTTTACTGTTACAGAAGTGTGGATATTTTAAATAATCTTAACCCCACACACACTCCTAAGTCTCCAAAGACACCCCTATCTTTTAAAAGAGTAAAAACACACAAAACTTGAAAAATAATTCAGTATATGATGAGTGTACAAGATATTTTGAGAATAAGGTGAGAGGAAGGGCACATTTGGTATATATAAACTGCCAAAAAAAAAAATAGACAGAGAGGGTATTGGATCCAGTGAAAATAAAGGCAAGACAGGATCTTTCCAAAGAAGTCTAAGATGAAGTCAAGGCTCAATGTTAGCAAATTAAAAGAAAAAAAATGAGTGATGAACCAATCATCAGAAAAGCTTGTTAAAGTTGCTTAATGTTGAGATAGCAGGGGTCTTCCAGAAATAACAAGATAATCCTTTAATAATCTTGAAATGAAAGTCAAAAAACATGAAGCAACATGCTTTATGACAATAAAAGACAAAATGCATCATGAAGATATAACACCTATGTATTGATACCTTAGGAACGATATTTATGATGCAAAAACAATAGAAGACACAAGGAGAAATATAAATGTGCACAAAGACACTAACTCACAAAAAAAAAAACCTTATGCACTTGGAAAAATAATTTTCAAGGTTGCTTGAAATAACATTTATTTTGCTTTGGCTTGGTACTCTCAAAGAAAGTTCTTCAAGGACACTTAAAATTCTAGCATTAATACTAAATATCATTCTCTCATTCTCATTTTGTGACATTAACACATGCTGAGATTTGCAGCACACATAAATGTAAAATGGTGGCTGTGCCAATGAAGATCAAAATGAGAAACCTGAGGAACAAAACATTTTGGAAAAACAAGTTGATTTTGAAGACAATGGACAAATGGAAGAATACTAGTACTGTATTAGATATCAGGTTCTATTTATACTCAGGCACTACATTTCTTTATGATTAAAATTTACTTGACCAGCATTTTTTGAGAAAGTTCTTAAAAGATTGTTTTACCTGCTGGTTCCTTAAGGAGTAAATAAAGGGATTTAACATTAGGGCAACAGAGGTATTGAGCACAGCTATGCCCTTGGTCAATGCTTCTCCTTTTTTGGCTGAAGTTTTGACATATATGAAAATGCAGCTTCCATAAGAAATGGAGACAACAATCATGTGTGAGGAGCAAGTGGAAAAGGCCTTTTTCCTTTGCTCAGCAGAGGGGATCCTCAGAATTGTCTTAATGATGAACACATAGGACAGAATCACTAATGTTAAGGTTGTAATGAGAGTTAATATTGCCAGGAGAAATGCCAAGAGCTCTAGGAGGAATGTGTCTGTGCAGGAGATCAGGAGCAAAGGAGAGGTGTCACAGGTGAAGTGGTCAATGATGTTGGAGTCACAGAAATCCAGTTGTAGTCCCATGATCACAGGTGGAAAGATGATGAGAAAGCCGGTCAGCCAAGAACCAAGGACAAGCAGGGTGCAGACCCCGCTGTTCATTATTGTTGTGTAGTGCAGAGGCTTGCAGATAGCCACATAATGGTCATAGGACATCACAGTCAAAAGGAAAAATTCTGTTGCACTAAGCAATATGAAGAAAAACACCTGGGTCATGCAAGAATTGTAGGAAATTGTCTTATCCTCTGTTATGATGCTGACCAGGTATCTAGGAATAGTAACTGTGGTGAATGAGATTTCTAGGAAAGAGAAATTTCTGAGGAAGAAATACATGGGTGATTTTAGGTGCAAGTCTACCAGAGTGAGGGTAATAATTGTTAAGTTTCCAGTAATGCTCAGTATGTAGGTGAAAAGTAGAAAGAGAAAAATGAAAAGATTGAGTTTTGGGTCATCTGTTAATCCCAGAAGAATGAACTCAGTTGCAGATGTATGATTTTTCATGTCCTATTGTTCCTTTCTTCCAGGTCTAAAGATGCAAATAAAAACCAATTCTTTAATAAGTTTAGGACAGACTTTTTATCACTTTTGATGAGTCAGAAAACATAAAAGGCCTGTAAAGAAACAATAAATTAACCATCAAGATACACTAAATTTGGGGACTGAGGTTGTAGCTCAGTGGTAGAGCACTGGGTTGGATTATTAGCACCACACAAAAATAAATAAACAAAGGTACTGTGTTCATCCACAATCAAAAAAAAAAATATTTGAAAAAGAAGATGCATAAATTTGGAAAGCATACATAAACCACAACCAAATAATCTATGTCTGTTACCTGCAGTGTACATCTTCATCCATTTAATATCAAGCTAGTCTCTTCATAGGTTTAATAACTGCATCTGCATAAGAAAATTATGTTGTCAAATGTGCACTACTTTCCTTTAAATATCTGACCATGTGTGTCTAAAAACTAAGTAAAACATCTTAAAATATAAAATATTTGTTGTTAAAATACTGTTCCAATGAGCACATGTTCTGAATATCTGAATATTTTAAGTGTGTTTCTTAATTTTCCATGATACTCAGTATCATTCTTACTGGCATGGAGAATTAATAATTTCACAAATGAATCACGACAAGGAAAAGTATTATTTACATAATAATAGGAAGCAAACTCAGTATTATTTACATAATAATCGGAAGAAAACTCAGGGGGCTGGGGATGTGGCTCAAGCCATAAGGTGCTCCCCTGGCATGTGTGGGGCCCTGGGTTTGATCCTCAGCACCACATAAAAATAAAATAAAGATGTTGTGTCCTACAAAAACTGAAAAATAAATATTAAAAAATTATCTCTCTTCTCTCTCTCTCTCTTTAAAATAAAAAGAAGCAAACTCAGAATTTTACAATATATTAAAATTTTTCCTTTTGAATTCAATAATAATTTATCACTGTATAGATGAGTTTCTGAGGGCCAAAGTTAAGTGATGTAGGTTATACAATTATTAGAAAGGAGAAAAAAATAAATGAAGCAAGAAATTTAAAAATTCACTTATATTGAGATAATCCCACATGGTAGCAGTTTAATGCTGAATCCCAAATGCTAGGTTACTTTTCCTTCAGTGACAATGTTGGATGCTCTGCTTTCAGATCTTTATATACACTTCTCAATCTGTGCCTACCTCTGATTTTCTTGCATAATGACAAACTTATGTAGCATATTGGTGGAATTTGGGCTGATGATGTTTGCTATATACAGTGAACCTGCTTGTAGGAATGCTCCACTAAAAACACATTGCTAACATCACAGAGGCCCTAATGGGATTGGGACATGGCCTCAAGTACTGGCAGAAGATCCTATAACCAGACCTGAGCAACCAATTCAAGAAGTTCTGCTGTTTATAGTCTAGGAAGGAGCTTGTGACCTCTTGAGAAATCTGGTATTCTGGGCGGTGGCAGAGGCTTTAAGGGCAGTCCCAAGTAATCAATTCATGTTAAGTCTGAAAGTGAGTTCCTCAGGTAGCTTTACAAAATTGTCATTGAGTAAAAGTGTATCAACTTATTATTTACGAGTAGAAGTATGAGTTTGGAATTGGAGATGGCAGTAGAAAAATGGACAGTTTAGAACTAGTTACAAGGAAGGATTTCAGAGCCAGAGATCATGCTTTCATGGAATGTAGAAAAGCTGGGGATGTGGCTCAAGCAGTAGCACGCTCACCCGACATGCGTGCGGCCAGGGTTGGATCCTCCGCACCACATACCAACAAAGATATTGTGCCCTCCAAAAACTTTAAAAAAATTAAAATTCTCTCTCTCTCTCTCTCTCTCTCTCTCTCTCTCTCTCTCTCTCTCTCTCTCTCTCTCTCTCCCCCCCTCTTTTAAAAAAAAGAAAAGCTATGAGAGAGAGAGAGAGATGGAAGAAAGGAAAGAAGGAAGGAAAGAATATAGGAAGGGATAAGGGGAGAGATAAAAAGGGTGGTTGAGAAAGTAGGAAAGAAAACAATGAAATTCTTTAGGTATTTGGGGAAATACTTACAGATAAATAGACTTGATAAAGGTGTATATTTTGTTTGTGAATCAACTGAAACTAAGAGAGGTTTCATTTCGTGAATGAGAATCAATGAGCAATAACAATGGAAAGGAGGTAAGCTATTATGCATATGAAATAAAATTGTTGAGATGATTAATAGTAAAGGAATATTCCAAGGTTGTATGATCCAAGACATATCTTGTGTCCCAAAATTTCTTTAAAAAGAACAAAGTCCTGACCCTAGGAGCTAAGAAACCTGAAATACATTTTACTTGGCTCTCAGTAACTATGGTTTAAATAAAGATGGGCTATATTTTTTATTGCTTTGCTCACCTTCCAGTTAGAAAACTTGGTTTTATAAATATTCTTTCTTAAATAAATAAGCTAGTTTTATCTACTTTTATCCCTCCTCCAAACAGACACAGGGGATTCTTGTTGCAGGGAAGAATTAAACTGTCTCTGGAGAGCATGGCACTGATGACAGCACCCTAAAGAAAAGCTGAGTAATTTTAATTAGGCACTTTTAGAAATTGTATTTTTTCCTCTATATTAAATAACAGAAAAGTGTACAATGCTAGCCACAACAAGAAAGAAATGACAGTCTTGACTTTCCTTGGACTTCATATTGTTCATATTCTTTTCTTTCAACCTGAAACAAATACCTGCCAAACAATATGTATTTATTTATTATAAATAAATAAAGATATTTTGATATAATACCACTTCATGGGAACATGTAAAAAAGCAGGAAATAGAAAGAGGAGAGGCCATAGAATATTGTTAGTTATGATTTCATTGCTCTGACCAATGAATATGATAGGATATTTATTTTGGATGACTGCTTCATAGGTTCAGACCATGGATGGTTGGTTCCATTGCAGTTGGTCTGAGGTGCGATGGAGCATCATGGCATAAAGATGCGGGGAGCTGACAACTTCATGGCAAACAAAAAGATCAATAGATCTATCTATCTATCTATCTATCAATCATCCCCAGGCATTGAGGACAAAATATAAATTCCAAATTCATGCTTCCAGTGACGCACTTTCTCTAACCACACCCCTCCTCGTGTTTTTTAATTGGTTTTCTTTAGTTATACATAACACCAGGATTCACTTTGACATGTATGAAAGCATGGAATATAATTTGCTCTAATTCAATCCCCACTATATCCCCTTTGCCTCTTCTCCTCACTCCCCCTGTTCCCTTTCCTCTACTGAGTTTTCTGCCATTTACTTATAGTTTTTCCATATATTATTGTCTTGTGGATATGCATTATGGTGAGATTCACTCTAGTACATTCTCCTCTACGTTCTTAAGAAAAATAGGTCAGTTTGTCCCACTCTTCTTCCCTTACCTGTTCTTCCTCTCTCTTCCTCAATTCCGTCTTCTAATGATTTATCTTTCTTCTCTCGGGATGGAACCCCTCATTTTCTTTGCTTTTTCGTTTTCCCCTTATTTTGGACTGGTTTCTGCATATCAGAGATAATATTTGACCTTTGACTTTCTGGGTCTGGCTCATTTCACTTAGCATGATTGCCTCTATTGAGCTTCCACTGATCAGCAAATGGCATCATTTCATTCTTCTTTATACCTGAGTAATGCGCCAATGTATATGTGTACGACATTTTCATTCCCCATTCATCTATTGAAGGGCTCCCAGGTTGGTTCCACAGCTTGTTATTGTTAATTGTGGTGCTATAAACATTTTTTCTCTGCATTTTTACATAATGCTGATTTTACGTTATTTTTTTTATTGTTGGTCGTTCAAAACATTACATAGTTCTTAATACATCATATTTCACAGTTTGATTCAAGTGGGTTATGAACTCCCAATCGTTATTTTTTAAATATAGAAAATTTTCTATAGCATTATACTGGGGCTGAAAGGGGAAAAGAGAAAGACTGAGCAAATGAGAGAAAAAAAGAGAAAAAAAGTGGGAAAGAATAATACACACCAAGTTGAAAAAAGAAAAATACAGATGGGGTGGGATTGATGCAGTAATATAATAGATAATAGTAGGTAATGTTGGACAAAGACTAGGAGTAAGAGGAGCAAGAATAAACCAGGGGTGGGAAAGCATAGAACAATTCTAATTAATGCTTTAAATCATTAGAAAAAATACATGGAAATGTGTTGAAGGTACAATGTCAGTTATTAGGGTAACAACTAACGCTCCAGACAGAGAGTAATATGTATTAATATATATGATTAAGTTGAAGTTAGTGTTATTTATAGTAAACATGGCAACATGAAGAAAATTCTCATTGAAAATGGCTTGAATTTTATTAGGATTTGGAACATTTGGAAGATGTCCATCATTCTTGCTTTTGGATCCCTCCAGAGGAGCTGGGTCACAGGAGACACTCCCTAAGTTGCTATGGCTCTCCCACCATCTGATTTTGGTTTGGCGGCTCAGGAACCTGTGACTGACAGAAGGTGTCATGTCATGCCTGTTGGTTGTTTTTATGTGTTCAGAAGTTCAAGATGCTGGGCTCTGGGCTAGGGCTGTGATTGCCATAAAGCATCCTGTACTTGTTTTCCTCTTCAGGATCCTTTTCAAGGTGGTGAAGGGCCTGATGGCAGTGTACAAGCAGAGGTCCCATGATTGTGGATTCTGTGTGGGTGATTTGTGGTTCAGAAGCATTTCCTATGGCTGGCACAGGTCACTGGGGTACTGTCCTTAACACTGAGTAAAAAGATTCAGCTGATTCAACTGGGTTCTAGCTTCCACTGCCCAGGTTGTGAATGGCAGGCTTCACTTCCCCTGTTGACTGTAACTGAGGTAGCATCCAGGAGGTGTTCAAACAGTGCCTAAACACTCACCATCTCTGGCCATGGGTCAGTCTGGGTGCCATTGTTCTCCACTGCATTGAACTCGGACGACTTTCCACCTTGATTGACCTCCCAATGCCTATGGTCATAATCCAGACACCTGCACTTTAAGCTTCCTGGGGTTCAGGCAATTTCTCCTCATGGCCTTCTGCTGACTGCTGCCATGGTCCAATGACTTCCCTCTTTGCCACTGGATTTCCAGGCATTTTCCTTCTGGGATAGGCCTCATGCAGGCTGCTGCTGCCATCAGAAGAGTAGTTCCTTCTTAGGGCTTGGGCAACTTCCTGGCCAGGCCTCCTGTGTAATGATCAGCCTGTGTAATGATCCTGACAGCTTCTATTTCCTCTGTTTGTGCTCAAACTGCTTTCTCCCCTGGATATGAGCTCTCACTTCCTGCACAGAAAATTCTGGGTGTCCACAGTTGTGGGTGCCTTCCTCTATGATTCCTGAGGAGGATGTATGGAGTACTGTAGTAGGCTTAAACTTCGTAGAGTGGGTCTTCTCTACACCGCTCTCCTTGCTCTTGATGAGAAAGAGGGTATTCAGCTATTTTAGCTAGCAGTGATCCCTCAACAAGTTCTTTCTAGATATGCAGGTCCCTCTGGTTTAGTCTGTTGCTTACTGGAGGTGGCAAGATGCTGTGTTAATTTAAAGGGTATGTGTTCAGCTGTGGGATCCACAAAATGGCTACAGAGCCCAACTCACCTTTCTCTTCAAGATTTGTTTAAAGTGCCTGATCTGAGCCAGGGGAGGTGTTGTACTCTTGTAATCCCAGTGACTTGGGATGCTGAGGCAGGACCCTCAAGTTCAAAGGCAACCTCTGCAATGTACTGAGGCCCTAAGCAACTTAGCAAGACCCTGCAGAAGATGTGGTTTCTCCTGTCAAGCTTATTTTAGTCTATTTGTGTTCCCAGTGGTTGTTAAAGGGGTGAGTTTTTGTCCTTTTCTGCTCTCTTTTTCTCTTTCTGTTGCTCCCCTCTTCCCCATCCTGGTCTGGGATTGGGTTAAAGAACTCTATTTTCTACTTCAGTAACCAATATCAGGTCTCTCTGCTGCAGTCTGGCTGGGCACAAAATCACGAGCCACTCAAGCAGGAACAAACTTTATTTCCAAAACTCCTGCGAACGCCACGCACATGGCCTTCTCCAGGGACACACCACACCACCAGGAAATCCCTGCTGTGGAAATCCCTCCTACTGCACTTCCCTAACCAATGGGAACTCTCTGGGAGTCCCATAAGAGCTCCAAAGTAGCAGGCCAAGGCTGACAGCAGGGGTCTAATATCCAATTGAATGCACATATTAACATAATCATTATCATCTCAATGGCTTGCTGGTGTCACCTTTCAACCAAAAATGCCATGTGTCATTTCTACTTGGCTATGGCCCTCAGCATCTCTCCAGGTCTCATACTTTGTAATATTGGGTCTTACAGGATTTATTCTGCAACCACCTATCAAACCAGCTGTCCCTTCACTGCCTCTTTTCTATGTTGTCAAGGATGGGGAATGGCTGCCTCACTCTGTACTCCCATCTTCTAATCCTCCTCTTCCCTCTGTTTCTAAGATTTCGTAAATGTTATATTTAGTATGTTTTAGGCAATAAGTTATTATTATTATTTTTGCTTTTTACACTAGACATGAAGAACAATATTTCCTTTATGAGATGTGGCAAGTAAACTTTAAGGCAGGATTCATGATCACCGTGTTCATGCCCTTTCATAGCCTCTTTTTCACCAATGTTAAGGCTATTCCTCGCTTCTAACCAACACAATATGCTAAAGATGATGAGCTGTCACTATTGTGATTATGCTATCTAAAACTCTTGCCAGCTTAGTTGATCTCCGGTGTCTTTCCACTGCTGTCTCAGAAGAAACAGTTTCCAGGAATTCCCAAGCCACGATAAATGTGATGGTGGCAACAACCTGAGTATTCTTGGAAGTGAGCCCATGATCCCCAGTTGAGGCCTCAGGATAAGGACTGAACCCACAAGATGACTTGGTGGCCATATTGTAGAACACCCAGGTTCTCCAATCACAGACATTGTAAAAATTTATACATGTGTTTTTTTAAGGTTCTAAATATGTATTTACAGATCATTTGAAACTCATACACAAGGTTCCTGACTCTATTTCAGAAGTGAAAGCTTTGGAAAAGAGGTCAGATCCTGCAGCATTTGTAATATATTTCCTTTAGGCTCTTTTTTCTACTTAAATTTATTTTGTATTTATATGTTATAGTTTACATATTTGTGATGTTCATTTTGACATATTCATAAATAAATATAATGTAATTTGTTCCATTTCAATCTAGTTATCTCTCTCTTTCCTGTTCTCCATCAGGACTGATTACCAGATTTGGACCCAGCATTCAAGTGAGATAGAATAAGACGGGGAAAAAAGGGAGGAAGGAAAAAGAGATGAGCATAGCTTCAGACTGGCAGATCTTGGGGATGTTTGAAATAGGATTTGAAAACAGATAGAAGATTGAAAAGTGGGTGAAGATCACTGATCCTGCATGCAAACAATCATGTCCCTTTTCATATGGATCCTCGTCCCAGTTCTCACTGTCTTAAGCAGGGAGTGCAGATCAGCTCCCCAGTACAGATCTGTTTCCATATCTTGTGGGTTCGTGGTTCTGTACTCAAAATTGCAAGATGCATGTTGTGTGATGGTGTGGTCTTTAATTCTTGAGACCTTTATGATATTTTCACTCCCTCCAAGTACTCAGAAAGGGAGTTCCCCATTCCCTCTGAGTAGCCACAGTCCAGGTGCGCTTGTAGACTGTTACTCAGACTCACCTCGCCCCTGCAACTCCCTTATTTTCTAAAAATTCATTATTTTTGTGCTTCTGCTGATTGCTGCTGCACTGAGGTGGAATACAGTCTGCTCTCCTGTTCCTTGATGGAGCTGCACAACTATTGATTCAATTCAAAGGCAGAGGAGCCAATATAATCTGGCTGCTACTCATTCACCACTGTCCTCCATAATTGTATAAGTTTTTACATACATAATAATGCAAAGTCCATAAATGATATAAAACACAATCCTATGAGAAGAACAAGTGAAAAAGGCATTTTTCCTTTGCAGAAGGAGGGAATCTTCAGAAATATCAAGAATGAGTGTGTAGGAGAGAATCCACAATGCTAAAATTGCCATGAGTGTGACTACTGCTAAGGAAAATGTCATGAACTTTAGAAACTTCGTGTTGGTGCAAGCAATCAGTAGCAAAGGAGAAAAAGTTCCAAATGGAGTGGTCAATAGTGTTGGAGGCACAGAGATTCAATTGGAGGCCCAAGATCACTAAGCAGACATAATGATAAAACTGGTCAGCCAGGAGCTGGTTTTAAGACAGTTGAAGATTTCATGTTCATAATAGGTGTTGAAGTTTACACATTGCCACATAGTGATCATAGGGCATGTCAGACAGAAGAAAAACTTCTGCTGATCTCATAAGGAATTAAATAAATAAAAACAACAACCTGTGCCAGGCAAGAATTAGAAAATGATTGTGTCCCCAGTAACAATGCTGGTCAGAAATCTAGGAATGCACATTGTTGTAAACAAAATTTCTATGAAAGAGCAATTCCCTAGAAACAAATGCATAGGAGTCTTAAAATGAACTTTTGGTAGTGTTAATATAATCATGGTCATATTTTCATTTAAACTCAATAAATATGTGATCAGCATAAAGAAGAATATCAGAGCTTGCAATGCTACGTCATCTGTAACTCACAGAATAATTTCTAATTGATGTTTTATTTGGCATGGCCATGCTCAGAACTCTGGCATATTAATAGGTAAAAAAGAAAAGTGAATGTGAACTAAAGATACATATTCAAATACATTTGTGGTGCTCTCATTCATCATAAAAATATCACTAGATATATTCAACCAAATTGGAAAAAGAGCTGTCCATCTGATGTGAATCTTATATCAGAGTATGTTAGGGAGGGCAGGGATTGGTCTGTATTTCATCACTTTAAAAGATACATTTTAATCTCAGTTTTAATAGTGTCTCACATATATTTTTAACTTAGTTAACCAGGGTTTGTAACAGTTAATTTAAAAAAGTAATGATGATAACTGCCCAGCTTCCTTGTGCAGGAGGAAATTTAAAATGATGTCAAAATAAATTGTCATTTTAAATGTAGCATATATACACAATGGAATATTACTCAGCAATAAAAGAGAATATAATCATCGCATTTGCAGGTAAATGGGTGGAGTTAGAGAAGATAATGCTAAGTGAAGTTATCCAATCCCAAAAAAGCAAATTCCAAATGTTTTCTTTGATATAAGGAGGTTTATTCATAGTGGGATAGGGAGCAGGAGCATGGGAGGAATAGACGAACTCTAGATAAGGCAGAGGGGTTAGAGGGGAAGGAAGGGGCATGGGGTTATTACTGATGGGCATAGATTTTAAATTGTTAGCTTTCTGTATGTATCAGGGATTGTACTGCTTCAATTCCTTATCTTCTGCCTCCTTCTTTTATGGTGTGTTTGATATAAATGTACTCACTAATTTTTAAATGAAAATGTTATTTTTAAATTCAAACTAAATATAAAAATAAATAAATAAGTAGATTGTTATTTTGAAAAGTAAATGATCATAAACATAACCTTATTATTCAATTTTTGCAAATCCTATTGTTTAGTCATAAGTCAATTTTTTAATGATTTTTGATCTAAGTTCATAAAAATTAAATAAAATTGTATTTTTTTTTGCAAATTCAGTTAAATCTTTCTGCTTTTGCCATTATGAAAATTTGACCCTAATATTTCTTCTCTGACTGAAGTTGACACAAATCAACCTCAGCCCTTATACACAAATAGTGTCATGGTATAAGAGTTACAATTTTATTTCTCAAAACATCAACTACATAAAAGTGAAATAAATCAAATTAATATCATTAAGATTAATTTTCAGAATGAACTGGGCATAGCATTCCTATGTTCATATGTAAATGCATGACCAGTGTAACTCCACATTGTGTTCAACCATAAAAAAAGATCCTAATTAGAAAAAGTTATACTCAATCTATTTATAATATGTCAAAATAAACCCTACTATCAGATATATATATAATGAACAAATAAAAAAGAATAATTTTCAGAAAGCCATTGTATAACAGCTTTTATAAAGTTCCTATTTGAAAAAGAATAATCTGATAGCTTTCCTTATTTTCAAAGGTGTTATAGAAAAGGAAATGCATTAGAAACAAAATAATATATAATCATAGTATGTAAATATATAATAATTTGTTTTCCTCCTCCTCCACCTTGCTTTACTTTCTAGTACAGAAAACATCTACCTAATTATTACTTTATGACTCACAGTCCTCCTCATGTGTTCTATTTTTTGCAGACAAGGAAATTGATATGCAATGGAGGAATGCCACTTGCCCAAAGTAATATACACAGATAATGTAGCATCTCTTTTTGTCTTATACTATACCATTTCTAGTATTTGGCATGGACTCAGCTTCAATTTTATTTAACAAATGAATAAGTGAATTAATTATTTGTTTTAGCTCTATGAGATAAGCTCTGCATCCATGCAGCAATTATTTTGAGTTGGTCAATCCTGACTGACGTATAGACCGTAGTGGTGTGTAACAACAAAATGGGAATTTTAAGTAATGAGAATCTTATAATCCAACTGAGGAAGGTACTCAACATCTTGAGGACATTTTCCTGGGTTGCTAAGTCTTATGTACTGCTACGAATACTAAGAAAAGAGAGACAAGCTGAGAAGACCTTGAGGGAACCTTGAGGTTAGTGTGACTTAAAGGGTAGCCAAAGTGAATTAGGAAGGGTGCACATGATGATGAAATGGGGTAACCCTGCTGTGTCTGTTAGATCTGCCACAGAGGTTTAGCTAAGATGATGCCTACTTCTTCCTGAGGTGGGGTTGTAGCATTTTCAAACTCAGTTGTTACAAAAATTCAAGAAGATCTAGGCAGAGAAAATAATGCAAAATTTGACATTAGTGCCTTCATGATACACTTCAAAGAAATGAATTGTGAAGAGTTCCACAATTTTGAAAGATAAGTAACAATGTGGATGAAGAATAGATACACTCATGTCTATGTCATTACAGTCACATATCAAGCTCTTTTCTGATTATCTGTTCTAATATAAAGAAATGTTTTAGATTGAAAAAGATTATTTTTATACATTTTGTCAAGTTTTTCTCTGTTCTACAGCTCCTCAGTTACTTAAAATTCAAAAGTTTTGCCCTTTGCCTTAAATTATCCATTTATCAACCCAAATTTCAATTGGTAATTATAGGACAGGTCCAAGATGGCTATTGTTAGACTCCCTCAAAGAAGATTTTGGCAGGCTATGCTTTTAGTATGTATCCAAGTTCATGAGTGATTCATTCACTCACTCATGTAACCTACTTGCAATGTGCCACCTTTGAACTGCATATAAAAAGGGTTTGTGAAATGACTCAGGGACTAGGGACTGACTAGGGATTGCTGACGCCTCTGAATTAAACACCTTTATTATCCCTAACTGTGCCTCACATGTTCCTTCAACTGCCAGAGTCCCAAACCTTCCTTCCTGGGCCTGAGCTCCCCTATGCCAATTGGTGTACTTGGCATGATCTTCCACAGGTGAGAGATGCATTGACTAGTGGACAGGAGGTCTTTCAGGACTGTGGGTTGGTTGCCATGGTTCCATTAAGATGGACTCCTGTGGAGAGTTGCAATAGGGCAGATAGGTTCCCTGTGAGCATACAGAAGATATTATAAGAAGTTAGCCTCCACCTATGAGATGATGTCACTTGGAAGTCTAGTGCGTTTCATTTTTCTGATTGACCTGTGGGCAAACATGGATCTGGCAAGACAGACTGTGAACATTCACCAGAGCCCAGGCACCAACCACAGCCAAGGAAGAAGGTAGTGGCAGTGGTATGGCTAGAATGAAGAAACAGCCTGAGAAGACACCCACATGGCCTCTGGGGTCACAGGATGGGTGTTTCCTATAGCTCTGAGAGCAAAACAATGCAGCTCTGTGAGAGACTGCCAAAATGAAAGAGTTGCAAGATAAGGAAGAGCCCTGGGAGGCCAGAATACAGTTGCTGGAGGAGGATCTCCTCACCTTGAAAATAGCCCATGGCTTCCCTCAAATTCATGACGAAATCTGAGAAGAAAGAAGAAAATTAATACTTGCAAGTCTGACCAGTGATAATGAAGAAAATGAAACAGCAGTATCAGATGGCTCTGGTGGGCAGTCAGCAGGGCTGGCCCAGGTAACCCAGTTCACCATGTGCCTCCTGATAAGAAAAGTTGGTGAACGTGGGAAAATAATCTAGGCAGAGTCCAGTAGAGCCCCTGGCTATTTTGTTGGTACATGAGTGAGATTTAAAGATGACTGTATTATGTATGTGCCCTAAAAATGCAGAGCTTAGCATGCTTCCTTACAGCAGAGGTTGCAAAATTGTCAATGCTGGGGAGGTGTTTAGAGAAGCCAAGAGAGAGACCAGGTGTGCCTTGGTGAGCCCAGGTGAGCCCAGGAGCTGGCAAGGACAAGAAACTTCAGGAGGTGGTTAGGCCTATTACCTATGTAAGTGACCAGAAACAAGCCCATACCTTGGAGATAAGGCACTTATACTGTGCAATGCTTGGTACACTGATGACTTCATTTCTGGACAACCACCTGTGTGGGTTGTGGTAGCTATAGAGACAGAGAGACACACTGTCAAGTTTGATACCCGTACAGGACAAAATAGCCAGTGAACTGAGCTAAATAACATTTGAATGGTGGTAGCAAATGAAGTATCCTCCATAGTGATATGTACTGAGAACTGTGCTGTTCTATGGCAATAGCTCTGGAAGCTAGGCCATCTGTTCCCAGGGGCTACAGGTGATTATATGGCATGTTACTGGTCATGCTCCCTTGACTAGTCCAGGGAATGCTGAAGCAGATGTTTTGGTTAGGGGGTGCAGTGATTAAAGAGGGTCCTTCCTATTTTTACCTGGTGGCATGGTTGCACTAGCACCTACAGCATGCAGATGTGAAAACTGTGCAATGTAGTCAAACGGGGGCTGCCTTTAATCTGGAATGTTCTGGTAAGACACCTGCCAGACATGTGGTTTGTGCTCAGGAGTAACTACATATTCTACCCCTTGGATCCAGGGATGGCTAGATAATGTATCAGGATGTGCAATGATAGACAACTCAGCTAGATACAATGGAAGCTGCAAATCATCCATAGCCTGCAGGCATCATAGAAGGATATGATGGCTGCTTAAGGAAAGTCTTACAACTGCAGTCTACTCACATTGTATATAGGGGTGGGTACAGCATCTATGGGCAGTTGGACAAGCTCTGAATCAACATTCTCACTCAGGGGAGCAACTACTGTGGAGGATTTGCTGCACTGAGCAGTGGTCCCAATACAAATTCAGGTGACAACAAAGGATGTTGTACTCAAGCCTGTGTTTGGGAAGCAAGGAATTTTTTTTTTGCCTGATCCCAAGGGAGAAATTTGGGGGCAAACTGTTGATTGGACCTGGCTCTGGAAAACAAAGACCCTGATCTTTTTTGGGTAGCCCTGCCAGTCACATAGGGAAAAGGTATGGTGTGTGATTTCCTTATGACACCATGGGTATCTAGTGAATGCCCCCATCCTCCATGTACATGTGCCTTGGCCAGGTCCTACAGATGGGACACAGATTCAAAGGGCACATTCTTAATTTTCCCTTGTCCAGTTATGAGTTCCCTGGTGCTGGTACACACAGAACCTGGTGAAGTTCAGGACCAAGCTGTATAAGTGTGGGAGCACCTCTCATATAAGCCACCACAAGTAGCCACTGTGTTTTCCTGGGACTCAAAGATGGCATGCCTTCTCCCAGATGGGTGTGATTTACCTGTACGCTTGTCTGTAACTGCTTTGTCCTTTCATCTCTAGGTGTGCCCTTACGAACACCATTCTGAACTGGGTATACACCTACGCCAGAGTAGCAAACACCTGTGTGTGCTGACTATGCAGCAAAGTGGCTGTGAGTTCTGCTGCCAGACTGCATTGTCAAATTCAGATTATGATCCTAGGCAATTAATTGTATATGGCTGGAAAAGACTTTTATTTTCACTTCAAAATGAGATAAAACTGGAAATGGTTTTTAGTAATCCTACATGGTGGGCCATGTCTTTGGTTTTATGCTGTTATAATTTGTACTTTTTTGTGGCTTATGGATGCAGGACTTTGCCCCACTTCCTAAGGGATCATTGTGGGAGACTTCAAACATGTAGATTGTATGGTGAGGGGTAGATTGTAGGTCAGGCTCAAGATACTATTATTAGAATCCCTCCTACAGATTTCCCATGGAATGCTTTTAGCATGAACACCCTGATTAAGTGTATGCACCCAAGGTCATAATCATGTGCCTGTGAGCATGCACTTACTTATGTAACCTGTGGTAATGTGCCTTCTTTTTTGGCCTGCATGTAAAAAGAGCCTATGGAGTGACTCCTGGGATGAGGGGCTGCCTAGGGCCTGCTGTCACCTCTGAATAATGCATGTCTACTATCCCAACTATGTCTTGCACCTTCTTTGAACTGCAGGAGCCATGACTCTTCCTTCTCAGATCTGAGCCTCAACCTAACAGCAAGAATGAGAAAAATCCAAATCAGCCAACAATAGTTTTTGTTTTTACTTTTTTGAATTTATACTCCATGTGTTTCATGACTTCTCTAAAATTATTCAATGATACATGAATTGGAAAATCTTTTTCTCCATAAGAAAAAGTCGTGTGTGTGTGTGTGTGTGTGTGTGTGTGTGTGTGTGTGTGTTTTAATATAATGTTACAGGAGTTTGTTTTGGAGGGGAACATTATCAACATATCCAGAACAAAGGCATATACAGCACAATCAATTTGGACAACACTCTACTGAGATTACCTCTGAAAAACATCTACTGGAAAAGAGTAATATTGTCAATTATTTTAGGGACCACTAGGTATTGGAGGAATATAGAATTTCATCAATCATGCCATTCTTTGCATGGAACAAAGAGGATGATTGCTGAAATGACTGCTTGATAAATGAGTTTTGAAGTTAATCTTCCAATTACTATTTTAAATTAAGAGATTCATCTTGGTTCTTTAGTAAGTTTCAATGATAAAATAAGGATTTTGAGAATGAAGCAGTGGCCTAAAAGAAATGCCAGAGATACCACAGCAAAAATAAAGATGAATAAATACTTTTGTGGGTAGAATTGATGTTCTTTTGGGAAGAAGTACTTTCTTGTTGAATGCATTTACAAATTACTGAATGTGTCTTGAATGCATGTCATTTGAGGAGTTAGGGAGAACAGATGAAAAGACGGACATGAGACTGGATATTTTTCTCATTTAATCTGTCATAGGTCATTAGCATAATGAATTCTAGGTTTCCAATTAAGAGTCATGGGAATGCCAGATAATGGGGTTCATGTTCTACCATGATACTCAGCTAAAACAGCATATGTAACTTTGAATAACAGGGAGCATTTGGATGGCTGGTTGTCATGAGTATGGTAAAAATGTTTTCAGATAATGAGGCAAGTGGTAAAGGCCAGATAAAACCTAATATCTTGAATGTACCTAAAGAAGCTTCCTCAGCCTGGTGCTAATATCAGCCACAGACTTCCTCACCTTTGACCAGTGGGAATGCACATTAAAAATAAATAAAATGTCTTTTGCTTTCTTTTTATTTCTTTTCTTTCCATTTTTGTTTTTATAAACATTCACATTAAAGAAAGTGTACAGAGCTAAATCTCTGAAAAACATCTACTGGAAAAGAGTAATTCTGTCAATTATGTTAGGGACACTGCTTCATGAAAATTAATGAGAAGTGGGAAAATGCTAAAATTAGCTATCACTAAAATTCAAAACATATACTGTAGATGACAGAAAAATAACAGTGGGGACTCAAGGGTCAGTCCCTCCACTGAAGAAACCATTAAGATGTCAAAACTGACAGAATCAATTTTTAAAAACCATTCTGTTATCTAATGAAACATCTCTCAGCAGTTAGAGGAGTGGCTAAGGAAGAAAAGACAGCAAAAGCTTGGGAAGAAAATTCCCTGGAGAAAATAGCTGACATTCCTGGGGCAGCTTCTTGGCCCTAGAAGACTAATATAAAACTTGTAGTTAAATTACTACTGTATCGCGTGGTTTTTTGTTGTTCATTTTCTCTAGCCTGGAGGTTTTCAGAGGGACTGGTATGGAGGCTGATCTCTGTTTCAATGATCTCAAACTGGAGTCTGTTTTTAGGTGGTAGAAGTGGCTACCAAGAAATTTAAAGATATATACTTCCTGTAGCTGCCTGAGATGAAGGACAATGAATGGAATAAGCAGAGGATCTCCCCAGAGGACTAGGAAAAGAGAGGCTTAGGATGGATCTCCTTGGGAGAAAACAGCTCATAAGACCCATCTTATAAACAACATAGGCAGGAGTGAAACATCCTTCCCAAGACCAAAAACTTGTTGGTAAAGACCTGGGTCCCCTGCACTTTCACCTCTGGCAGACGTGTGTGCTCCTTGAAGCAGGAGGCAAATGTTAAGGTGCAATTGGAGGCAGTTTGACTTAGGGTTGGAAGTCCTCATCTGAGAGTCAAGATTCAGAACCAGGAAAAATCTATTGATTTTTCTCTTTAGCTTCAGGCATTAGATAAAACAAACAAACAAAAAGCTCAAGCCTCTCACTGACTAATGAGATAGAAAAATAGGGACTTTTCTGATTACACTTGATAGTGAATACACTATTATTAAAAGTAGTTTCTTAAAGTCTGTAAATCAATAAATAAAGCAACAACTGGTTGAGAAGAAGTATTCTGACTTCCAGAATAACCACATTATACTATAAAAAATGTCCACTTTTTAGGAACAGTGACAAGGCTTATAACTGATGTGATTCTGCAATCTGTATATGGGGTAAAAATGGGAGTTCATAATTCACTTGAATCAAATGTATGGAATATGATATGTCAAGAGCTATGTAATGTTTTGAATAACTAATAATAATAATATAAATAAATAAATAAATAAAAATGAATAAATAAATAAATAAGAAAGTATGGTCTATTCACTGGACATTGGTAGTGGCAAATATAAAAGAAAAAAATTGACAGGATCTGACCTCAGAAAATGAAAACATTGAACATACTAGATGATGACTTCTTCTTCAGGGTCTAATTGTATTCAAAGAGTTCAGTTAAACTATGGAGTAGGAACATCAAGAAATCAGAAGAATTAAAAATATATGGAACATATCAATCAAGTGATCAAAAAATCAGATAGAAATTTTTGAATCTGCAAGATATAATAACTAATATGAAAAATCAGAAGACTTCAAAAGCAGATTTTAACACCCATGGAAAGAATCAATAATCAAATATGGGATAATTAAAATAATCCTGTCAGAAGTGACCTATAAAATAAATGGAATAAAAAAAGGAACACGGCCTACTGGACTTACAGGACAGTATCAAGTGTACCTAAATATGTATTTTGAGAAACCCAGAAGGAAATAGAAAGGGGCAAAGAGAGTATTTCAAGAAATCATCTTTAGATTCCCAAATTTTAGGGAAAATATGGATTTACATATCCAGAAGTTCACTGAATTCCATCCAGTTAGGAAAAACTCAGAGAAAAGTGCAGTGAGATACTTTAAAATTCAGTGTCTGAAGTCATACCATTTCTGGTTCTTTATTACACCAGCTCTTAGAAATGAAAATATTGACAGGTAGAAGTAGTACACACCTGAAGGCTAGCTACTCTGGAATTGAAGGTAGAAGATTGTAAATTCAAGATGAATTTTCTTAATTTATCAAGACCCTATCTGAAAAGGAAAACAAATTCTTTTGAGGTTGGGAAATATTGCTCAATGAGAGTATCAATGGTAGAGCTTCCCTGTGTTCAATTCCCAGACTTACAAACAAAGAAAGAAAGGAAGAAAGAAAAACAGAAAGCAAGGAGGAAGGAAGAAAGAAAGGGATATATTTCCTAACAATTGTACTGATTTTCACTTATTGACTTATGGAATAAACTTATGCAGATAAATTTTGATTGATTCAGGCTATCAAATTTTGACCAATCTATCAATATCTTCTGTCTCTCTCTATATATTTCTGTATATCTCTATATTTTTGCATAATGTGTATACATACTATATGTATAATATTAAGATTTATTATGCCATTTAACATTTACATTTCTTTTCTACATTGCAGATATTCTCCTTTGCATTTCAGCTGGAATATTTTAGCCTTAGAAAAAGTCTCATATTTTGTCATTTCTTTGTCAATTGTGTCCTTCTATTGGAATTCATAGACAAAAAATAATTATGTTTAGTTTTATTATGCATATCATAATATATTACCAATGATTGGCATGCTCTTATTTGAAGAAAAAATTTTGTATGATGTCACCTATCTGGTTGTTATTTACAAGACAAAATAATGTGTAAGAGTGTACAATGATGAGAATATATTATTTAAAAAGGCAGAAATTTTCAATAATATGTATATATTGAAAAAAAGTCATGAGTACTGCAAATACACTTTTTTTCAATAACCTAAATTTTTGTAATGCAGGATAGAGCCACAGTAGTAAGCTTTTCAAAATCCTCATAGGCAGTCATTGAACAATAAATTATCCAAACATAGTAAAACTGATTTATTTGAAATTAATCTAACAACTATTTAACACACCTGTTATCAGATTTAAAGATGGAAAAGAGCAGATTGAATTACAACTTGGTCCTACTGTGGTGAATTGCAAACATTGCCTTCTTATGAAACATAAGTTTGGATAAAACCAACAAAAGCATTGTATAAAAATAAATCATGTGAATAAAATTTGCAATAAATCTACTGTATGCTTTATTATTATTATTATTATTATATTCAGTTGCACTACAAAATTTATGTCTTAGCATTTTCAGATAAACACGTCATTGTTACATATTTAGCAGCATATCGTTTCTCTATTCCCATAAGCACTGAAGGAGCTATACTTCAGAGTACCATACTGCTTAAGTCATATCTACATCAATAGGTGCAAAGCAAACTCATCCTTACACGGAATCTCTAAAGTGACTACTGGAAAAATAAAAGGCCTGGTCAAGCAAAGATAGAAATGAACACAGAATTCTGGAATGCCTAGAAAACTCAACTCTTAGATGCTTAAGAAGAGATCTCAGTGAACGTCCCAATTCTAAAACAAGTTGCTATCAATTTAGCAGAAAATTTCTTGTAAGCACATGAAGTCAATATTTTTTTGCCAAGAAATATGGATGTTTTAAATACTCATACTTTCAGAAAAAAACTGTTAATTTTAATTTGTTTTTGATTATACATATTTTTCTTTCTCTAGATACTTGTTAGAAAGACTCCTTGTTTTCATTGAGAAGAAAAAAGAAATGAAATGGTGAGAATTTGAATGAATACAAAAGGCACTGTTCCACAGTCTATGAAGTGATATCAGCTGTGCATGCATTTCTGTAGAAGAATATTGTAAAGTGGTGAATGATGGATACTGCACAAAATTTTCTTCTTACAAGTTTGAAACTATAATTAACAAATTGTAGAGGAAAGGTTTATACCAAACTGTGAATATTTTAAACATTCCTAATTCCACATTATCCAAAGTGTGTGTGTGTGTGTGTGTGTGTGTGTGTGTGTGTGTGTGTAAAGAATAACATCATACAAACCCAGGAATACAATTTAAGGCATCATGGGTGTATCAGAATTTTGAGAACTGCAAGGATGCTAGAATGCAAAACGGTTTAAGCTGACATAAAAATAAAAGAAAATAACATCACATTCAGCAATACCAAAGGCTAGACAGGTCCTTTCCAAAAACAATCAAAAAAAAAAAAAACCCTCTAGGGTGATATCCGGACTCAGAATTGGCAAATTAAAAGAAAACAACAGGTTATGGTGTCAACCATCAGTGTAGTTCATTAAAGATATATCCTGCTGAGAAGACTGGGAACTGCTAGAAATCTCAAAGTCACTCTTGCTGGAACTTTGAAATTAGAGTAAAAAAGCATTAAACAACATATACTATGACAATGAGTGATTTAATTCACAAAAAGATACAAGCTCTATGAAATAAATAACAGAAGACAATGTACATCATACAGGAACCATTGGAGAGAGAAGAAGATATAGAAACATACTAGAAGACTTTTACTCACAGAAGAGTTTACTCTGCTTATGCCCTTGGAAAAGTAATTTTCACAGTGGCTTGATGATCATTATTAAGCTTCAGCTTCATGCTCAAAGGAAAGTTCTTCAATGATCCTAAAACCTGAATTTTGGAATTTTCATTAAATGTCATTCTCATTTAACATCAAAAATTTCATACTTAGGAAATTTTCAGGACAGGTAAATGTAAAATGATAACTGTGCCAAGTGAGATCAAAATGGAAAGATGAAGCACACAACCTTCAGGCACAGGCCATTGATTAGGGAGTAGATGCACAAATATTGCAATGTTGATACAGCATTGACTATGAGGTTCCTTTAATGTCCAGGCAATGAATTTCTGTACCTTAAAACTTGTTTGACAAACATTTCTTGACCAAGTTTTTAAAGGATTGTTTGACCTGCTGGTTCCTTAAGGAGTAAATAAAAGGATTTAACATTGGGGCAACAGAGGTATTGAGCACAGCTATGCCCTTGGTCAATGCTTCTCCTTTTTTGGCTGAAGTTTTGACATACATGAAAATGCAGCTTCCATAAGAAATGGAGACAACAATCATGTGTGAGGAGCAAGTGGAAAAGGCCTTTTTCCTTTGCTCAGCAGAGGGGATCCTCAGAATTGTCTTAATGATGAACACATAGGAAAGAATCACTAATGTTAAGGTTGTAATGAGAGTTAATATTGCCAGGATAAATGCCAAGAGCTCTAGGAAGGATGTGTCTGTGCAGGAGATCAAGAACAAAGGAGAGGAGTCACAGGTGAAGTGGTCAATGATGTTGGAGTCACAGAAATCCAGTTGTAGTCCCATGATCACAGGTGGAAAGATGATGAGAAAGCCGGTCAGCCAAGAACCAAGGACAAGCAGGGTGCAGATCCTGCTGTTCATTATTGTTGTGTAGTGCAGAGGCTTGCAGATAGCCACATAACGGTCATAGGACATCACAGTCAAAAGGAAAAATTCTGTTGCACCAAGCAGTATGAGGAAAAACACCTGGGCCATGCAAGAATTATAGGAAATGGTCTTATCCCCAGTTGTTATGCTGACCAGGTATCTAGGAATAGAAACTGTGGTGAATGAGATTTCTAGGAAAGAGAAATTCCTGAGGAAGAAATACATGGGTGTTTTTAGGTGCAAGTCTACCAGAGTGAGGGTGATGATTGTTATGTTTCCAGTAATGCTCAGTAGGTAGGTGAAAAATAGAAAGAGAAAAATGAAAATATTGAGCTTTGGGTCATCTGTTAATCCCAGAAGAATGAACTCAGTTTCAAATGTTTGATTTTTCATTTCTTACTGTTTAATTCTTCCAAGTGTAAAAATGAAAATTGGAAACAATTCTTAAATGAGTTTAAAACTACGTTTTCATCACATCTCCTGAGTTAGAAAACACAAAAGGCCTGTAAAGAAACAGCAAATTAGTCATCAAGATGTACTAAATACCTAAAATATGCATTAACCACAATAAAATAATCTATATCTGTTACCTACCTTATACACCCCAGCCATTTAATATAAAGTTAGTTTCTTGATAGGTTTAATAAGGTCATCTGCATAAGAAAATTATACTTATCAAATGTGCCCTACATTTCTTTAAATATCTGACCATATTTGTGTAAAAAACTAAGTAGAAAATCTTAAAATGTAAAATACTCTTTTGTTGTTAAAGTGCTATTCCCATAAGCACATGTTTTGAATTTCTGAACATGAAACATTTTGAAGTGTGCTTCTTAATTTTCAATTGTACTAAATATCACTCTTACCACTATAGAGAATTAATAATTTCACAAATAAATCAGGATAATGAAAAGTATTATTCACCTAATTCTAAAGAAATAAACTCAGAATTTTCCAAAGTATTAAAGCTTTTCCTTTCTGAATTAAATAATAATTTACCACAGTATAGATGAGTTTCTGAGGGCCCAAGTTAACTAATGTATGTTATACAATAATTAGAAAGGGAAACAAATAAAGGAAGACATAAAAAATGCACTTACATTGAGATAATCCCACATGGTAGCAGTTTAACACTGAAACCCAAACACTAGGTTGCTTTTCTTTGAGTGACAATGTTTGATGCTTTATTTTCATATCTTTGCATACACTTTTCAACTTGTGCCTGTCTCTGATTTTCTTGCATAATGACAAACTTATGTAGCATATTTATGAAATTTGGGCTGATGACCTTTGCTATATATAGTGAACATGCTGTAGGAATTACTCCATTAGAAAAATCTATTGCTAACATCAGAGAGGCTCTGATGGGATGGGGACATGATGTCAAGTACTCAGAGAAAGTTCTATAACCAAACCTAAGTATCCAAGAAATCCTGTTGTTTATGGTCTGGGAAAGAGTTTGTGACCTGCGGAGAAATCTGGTGTCCTGGGCAGTGGCAGAAGCTCTCCATGCAGTCCCAAGTAGTCAATTCATGTTTAGTCCAAAAATCTGGAATATAGATAGCATTACAAAATTGTCATTGAGTAAAAGTTTCTCTGGTACCAATTTATCTTTTAGGAATAGAATTGTGAGTTTTGTAATTATGAGCTTTGGAGATGGCAGTAGAAAAATGAACAGTTTTTTTTAGCACTTGTTACAGAGAAGAATTTCAAAGCCAGAGATCATGTTTTCATAAAATATGAAAAAGCTTTTAGACAATAAGAATGAAAAAGGGAGGAATGAAGAAAAGAAAAAAAGAAGGGCAAAAAGAGGAAGGAAGAGAGAGAGAATGATGAGCAAGGAAAAAGCAGGAAAGGAAAAAATGGAATTTTTTCAATATTTTTGGGCAGTACTTACAGAGAAATAGAGGTGATAAAGGTGTAAATTTTCCTTTTCAATTAACTGAAACTTAGTATCTAATCAAGATACATCCCATATAATGAATAAGATTCAAGGATCAATAGCTGTGGAAAACAGGTGAACTTCATGGTATATGAAATAAAATTGTTGAGAGGATTAACAGTAAAGGACTATCCCAGGATGTGCCATCCAAGACTAGGTATTTGGTATCTTGTTTGCCAAAATTTCTTTAAAATAAACAGAGTCCTGACCCTAGAAGCTAGTAAACCTGAAATACATTTTACTTGGCTCTTGGCAAGTAATGTTTAAAGAAAGGTGGGTTGTATTTTTTTTTTTTTTACTTTGTTAACCTTCCATAAGAAAACTTGGTTTCAAAAATATTCTTTTTTAAATAGACAAACTGGTTTTATCTGCTTTTTTTGTTTACTACTCCAAAATGACACAGGGGATTCTTGTTGGAGACCAGAACTGAAATGTCTCCGGAGAGCATGGCACTTATGAGAGCACCCTAAAGAAAAGCTGAGTAATTTTAATTAGGCACTTTTAGAAATTATGTTTTTTTCTCAACATTAAATAACAGAAAATTGCCCAATGCTAGCAACATCCATGAAGAAATGACAGTCTTGAGTTACTTTGGACTTCATATTGTCAATCTTATTTTTTTTAACCTGAAACCAATGTCTGCCACATAGTATAATCTCATTTCATAGAAACACATCAAAAAGCAGAAAATAACAAGAGGAGATACCATAAGAATATTGTGTTAGTCAGCTGTTGGTTACTCTGACCAAAATATCCAACAGGAACAATGAGAGGGTAGAATATTTGTGTGGATGACAATTTCATAGGTTCAGACCATGGTTGGCTGATGCCATTGCTGGGGTCTGAAGTGAGATGGTGCATCATGGCAGAAGGATGTGGTGGGGAAGAGCTGCTGACTTCCTGGCAAACAGAAAATATATATACGTATATATGTATATCTGTGTGTTTGTGTGTGTTAGGGAGGGAGTGTATCAAGACACTGAGGACAAAATATAAACTCCAAAGCCATGCCCCCAGTGACCTACTTTCTCCCCACACCTCATTCACTTGTATAATAACCACCCAGTTAATCCTTTCAAATTAGGATGACCTCATTTGTTCACCACTCTCATACATTGATCATTTTGTATCTCAATATTTTTCACTGATTTAGGAGCTTTTTGCAGACATCTCCTATAAAAACCACAACAAATATTAACTTTTCCAATTCAGATTATTATTTGTTGATTGAAAAAATGTTGACTATATATTTTAGGCTAGATTAAGTTAGTAGATAGGCACATCAGCAAGTTAGAATGAAATTAAGAATATAATATAAACATAAAACTCATGAAATTGATCTCTAAAAAAAATCAAATATTGTTTTTTCTGTACTCTGTGTGGGTAAATATGTGAAAATACACTCTACCAGCGTGTGTATCTGAAAAAGAACAAATTAAAAAATATCATTCCTTTCACATTAGAAATCAAACAAGCTAAGTTTATGTGCTGCTTTTATAGTCTGTCTGATTTTTGTGTTGGACAATTTAGGGTCTGGTACATTGTTCCAACTACTGAATTCTTTGAGTACAGTATGTTTGATAGGTATGCTCAATTGGAATTGTTTTTGTTCTTAGAACTGTGTTGTATCCACATGGATGTTCTATGACAGATAAATCTATGGAAATGAGGGGAAAATACTGGTGATTTAGATGAATTTGAAGGACAGGATTTTTCTAACCAAAAAAAAATGTATCTCCTCACTTTACTGCTTTTTAATTGATTCTTTTTAATTATATATGTTAGGGTTCATTTTGACATAGTATGAAACATGGAATATAATTTGCTCTAATTCAGTCTCCCCTGTTTCCCCTTTCCATTCCCTCCTCTCCCTCACTTCTCTTTTCCTACTTTACTGATTTTTCTGTAATTGCCTTAGAGTTTTACTGTTATTTTTTAATCTTTTTTTATTTATATATGACAGAAGAATGCATTACAATTCATATTACAGATATAGAGCATAATTTTTTATATCTCTGGTTGTATAAAAGTATATTTATGCCAATCGGTGTATTCACACGTGTACTTTGGATAATGATGACCATCACATTCCACCGTCATTTCTAACCCCATTCCCTGTCCCTTCCTTTCCCACCCCTCTGTATTATCTAGAGTTCATATATTCCTCCCATGCTCCTGCTACCTATCCCACTATGAATCAGCCTCCTTATGTCAAAGAAAACATTTGGCATTTTGTTTTTGGGGCTTGGCTAATTTCACTTAGCATTATCTTCTCTAACTCCACCATTTACATGCAAATGCCATGATTTTATTCTCTTTTATTGCTGAGTAATATTTCATTGTGTATATATGCCACATTACTTTCTATCCATTCATCTATTGAAGGGCATCTAGGTTGGTTCCACGGTTTAGCTATTATGAATTGTGCTGCTATAAACATTGATGTAGTATGCTGTTTTTAAGTCCTTTGGGTATAGACTGAGGAGAGGGATAGCTGGGTCAAATGGTGGTTCCATTCCCAATTCTTCAAGAAATCTTCATACTGCTTTCCATATTGGCTGCACCAATTTGCAGTCCCATCAGCAGTGTCTGAGTGTGCCTTTTCCCCCATATTCTTGCCAACACTTATTGTTTGTCTTTATAATAACAGCCATTCTGACTGGAGTGAGATGATATCTTAGAGTGGTTTTGATTTGCATTTCTCTAATTGCTAGTAATAATGAACATTTTTTCCTATATTTGTTGATTGATTATACATCATCTTCTGAGAAGTGTCTCTTCAGGTCCTTGGCCCACTTATTGATTGGGTTATTTGCTTTTGTGGCGTTTAGCTTTTTGAGTTCTTTATATACTCTAGAGATTAGTGCTCTATATGATGTTCGAGGGGTAAATATTTGCTCCCAAAATGTAGGCTCTGTATTCACCTCACAGATTGTTTCTTTTGCTGAGAAGAAACATTTTAGTTTGAGTCCATCCCATTTATTGATTCTTGATTTTAATTCTTGCACCACAGGGATCTTACTAAGGAAGTTGGGGCCTAATCCCACATGATGGAGATTAGGGCCTAATTTTTCTTCTATTAGATGAAGGGTCTCTGGTTGTATTCCTAAGTCCTTGATCCATTTTGAGTTGAATTTTGTGCATGGTGAGAGATAGGGGTTTAATTTCATTTTGTTGCATATAGAATTCCAGTTTTCCCAGGACCATTTGTTGAAGAGGCTATCTTTTCTCCAATGCATGTTCTTGGCATCTTTGTCCAATATAAGATAATTGTAGTTTTGTATGTTAATCTCTGTGTCCTCTATTCTGTACTATTGGTCTACCAGTCTGTTTTGGTGACAATACCATGCTGGTTTTGTTACTATTGCTCTGTAGTATAGTTTAAGGTCTGGTATAGTGATGCCACCTTCTTCACACTTCCTCCTAAGGATTAATTTAGCTATTCTAGGTCTCTTTTTTTTCCAGATGAATTTCATGATTGCTTTTTCTATTTCTATGACGAATGTCATTGGAATTTTTTTTTGGAATTACATTAAATCTAAATAGTTTTTGGAAGTATGGTCATTTTGATAATATTAATTCTGCCTATCCAAGAGGAAGGTATATATTTCCAACTTCTAAGGTCTTCTTTGACTTCTTTCTTTAGGATTCTGTAATTTTCATTATATAGACCTTTCACCCCTTTCATTAGATTGATTCCCAAGCTTTTTTTTTGAGGCTATTGAAAATATGGTAGATTTCCTTCTTTCCCTTTCTGAGGATTTATCACTGAAATATATACAGTGACAGATATACAGAAATACCTTTGATTTATGGATGTTAATTTTATATCCTGCTATTTGCTGAATTCATTTACTAGTTCTAGAATTTTCTGGTGGAACTTTTAGGGTCTTTCAAGTATAGAATCATATCATCAGCAAATAGTGCCAATTTGAGTTCTTCTTTTCCTATGTGTATCCTTTAATTTCTTTTTTCTGTCTAATTGCTCTGGCTAGTTTTTCAAGAATTATGTTAAATAGAAGGGGTAAAAGAGCTCATCTCTTGTTCCAGTTTTTAGAGGAAAAATTTTTCTCCATTTAGGATGATGTTGGCCTGCAGCTTACCATAGGTCGCCTTTATGATGTTGATATATGTTCCTCTTATCCCTAGTTTTTCTAGTATTGTGAATATAAACGAGATGCTGTATTTTGTCAAACACTTTTTCTGCATCTATTGAGATGATCATATGATTCTTATCTTAAGTCTATTGATTTGATGAATTATATTTATTGATTTCTTTATGATGAATGAACCTTGCCTCCCTGGGAAGAATCCCACTTGATCATGGTGCAAGATCTTTTTGATATGTTTTTGTATTCAATTTGCCAGAATTTTATGAGAATTTTTGCATCTATGTTCATTAGAAATATTGTTCTGAAGTGTTCTCTTTTGATGTGTCTTTGCCTGGTTTGGAATCAGAGTGATATTGGCCTCACAGAATAAGTTTGGAAGTGCTGCCTCTTTTTCTACTTCATGAAATAAAATGGAGAGTATTGGTATAAGTTCTCCTTTAAAGATGTTGTAGAACTCAGCTGTGTATCCATTCAGTCCTGGACTTTTCTTGATTGGGTAGACTTTTGATGGCATCTGCTATTTCATCACTTGAAATTTATCTGTTTAAATTGTGTATATCATTCTGATTTGATTTGGGAAAATTATATGACTCTAAAAATTTGTCAATGCCTTGGATATTTTCTATTCTGTTGGAGTACAAGTTTTCAAAATAATTTCTAATTATCTTCTGTATTTCTGTAGTGTCTGTTGTGATATTTCCTTTTTCATCATGTATGTTAGTAATTTGAGTTTTCTCTCTCCTTCTCTTTGTTAGCATCGCTAAGGGTCTGTCAATTTTATTTATTTTTTAAAAGAACTAACTTTGTGTTTTGTCAATTTTTTCAATTGTCTCTTTTGCATCTATGTTCATTAGAAATATTGTCCCGAACAAAGAATTTCTTTTTTCAGCTTTTGTTTGGAAGATCTATCTAGTGATGAAAGAGGTGTGTTAAAGTCACCAAAATTATTGTGTTGTGGTCTATGTGACTCTTGAACTTGTTTGATGAACATAGATGCATATATATTTATAATCGTTAAGTCTTGTTGGTGTATGGTTTCCTTGAGCAGTTTGTAGTGTCCTTCTTTATCCTATTTGATTGACTTCAGTTTGAAGTCCTCTTTATTTGATATGAGGATGGAAACCTCTGCTTGCTTCTGCAGCCCATGTGATTGGTATGATTTTTTCCAACCCTTCACCTTCAGTCTGTGGACATCTTTTTCTATGAGATGAGTCTCTTGGAGGCAGCATATTGTTGGGGTTTTGTTGTTGTTGCTGTTTGTTTGTTTGTTTGTTTGTTTTTTATCCAATCTGCTAGTCTATTTCTTTTAATTGGTGAGCTTAGGCCATTAATATTCAGGGTTATTTTTGAGACATGATTTGTAGTCCTAGCCATTTTTGTTTATTTTTGGTATTTAATGTGAGTTGGTTTCTCTTCTGATTAGATTTTCCTTTAGTGCAATCCCTCCCTGGGGCGATTTTCATCATTATTTTTTATTTTCTTTTCTTGGAATATTTTGCTGAGGATTTTCTCTAGTGCAGTCTTTCTAGTTGCAAATTCTTTTAACTTTTGTTTATCATGGAAGGTTTTTACCTCATTATCAAATCTGAAGCTTAGTTTTGCTGGATATAAGATTCTTAGTTGGTATCCATTTTCTTTCAGAGCTTGGTATATGTTGTTCCATGATCTCCTAGCTTTGAGGGCCTGGGTTGAAAAATCTGCTGAGATACAAATTGGTATCCCCTATATGTGATCTGATTCCTCTCTCTTGCAGCTTTTAAGATTCTATCCTTATTCTGTATGCTAGGCATTTTCATTATAATGTGCCTTGGTGTATATCTCTTGTAATTTTGTAATTTCATATCCTGTAAGCCTCTTGTATTTGGTTTTCCAATTCATTCTTCATGCTTGGTAAATTTTCTGATATTATATCATTGAAAAGATTGTGAATTCCTCTGGTTTGAAATTCTGTGCCTTCCTCTATCCCAATAACTCTTAGATTTGGTCTTTCGATGCTATCCCATAATTCTTGGATGTTATGTTCATGGTTTTTAACAATCATCACTGTGTGATCAACTTTATTTTCCAGATTAGATACTTTGTCTTTATTATTTAATGTTCTTTCTTCCATTTGATCTAGTCTATTGGTTATGCTTTGTATTGAGTTTTTTATTTGATTTATTGTATCCTTCACTTCAAGGATTTCTAAGTTGTATTTTTTCAGAGTCTCTATCTCTGTTGAAGAAATTTTTGCTACCTGTATTTGCTCTGTTATCTCATTGTTGGAGTAATCAATTTTTTCCTGTATTTGCTAATTTAGGTCATTCTTTAATTCACAGATCATTTTAAGTATGAACCTTCTGAGCCCCTTCTCTGACATTTCATCAACTTCACTGTCCATGGGTTCTGTTATTATAGTGTCCTGATTTGTTTGGGGGCACTTTCCTCCCTTGTTTTTTCATGTTGTCTATGTGCCTTCCTTTCTGGATCTGAAATATTACACTTTCTTCCCTATATTCTTATAGTATCCGTGCAGATTGTCTGTACCTCACCTTGATGTTGGGCTTCCAGACCCTGCTGATGTCCCTCAATGAATACTACTGCATCCTGAATCTGGGTTCTTCGCAAGTTGGTGTGGGTGGATCTGGACAGCTGGGCTTGACCTCCCACCAGGTTTGACCTCCTGGGGTAGTATGCTGGTTGGAAGGAGTTGTTCTGTGCCAGAGGACATGCTCTAGGTATGTCTGTTCCACCAGGGATGGGGTGTACCAGGCCTACTGAGAGCACAGGTCCCACGAGGGCTGGTGTGGCGGTCTATACAGTTTTGCTTTTAAATCATTGTCTTATCGATATGCATAATGAGGAGATTCACTGTGGTATATTCACACAGGCACATGGGAAGATAGGTTAAGTTTGTTCCATGTTCTTCCCTTAACCTGTTTGTTCTGCCTCTCCCTCAATCTTTTTATTTTACTTTATTGATCTTATATTTTGTTGGAATCACCTATTTGTTTTCTTTTTTCTCCTTATTTTGGACTAGATTCCACTTATCAGAGAAAATATTTGACTTTTGACTTTCTGGGTTTGGCTTATTTTATTTACAATGATAGTATCCATACAGCCTCCATTGATCAGTAAATGCCATTATTTCATTCTTCTTTAAAGTTTAGTAATACTCCATTGTGTGGGTATATATCATATATATATATATATATATATATATATATATATATATATCACATTTTCTTTATCCATTCGTCTGTTAAAAGGTATCCAGATTTGTTCCAGCTTGCCTGTTGTGAATTGTGTTGCTATAAACATTGATTTGACTGCATTTCTATAGAAAGCTGAGTTTAGATTAGTTATTAAATATTGTAAAAGTTCTATAGCATTGTATGGGGGCTAGAAGGGGAAGAGAGAAAGATTTGGGAAATTAAAGAGGAAAAAAAATGAGAAAGAATAATACACACTAAGATAAAAAGATTTTAAAAATACATATATGGTGGGATTTAATGCAGTAGTGGATAATGTAAGATGAAAACTAGGAGTAAGAGGAGCAAGTATAAACCAGAGACGATAAAGCACATAACAATTCTAATTAATGCTTTAAATGATTAGAAAAAATACATTGAAATGTGTTGAAGGTACGATGACAGCTATTAGGGTAACAATTAACAATCCAGACAAAGAGTAATATGTGTTGATATATGATTAAGTTGAAGTTAGTGTTATTTATAGTAAATAGAGAAAGATGAAGAAAATTCTCATTGAATCTTGGCTTGGATTTTATTAGGATTTGGAACATTTAGAAAATCTCCACATTTTTGTCTTTGAACTCCTCCAGAGGAGCTGGGTCATAGGAGACACTCCCTAAGTTACTGTGGCTCTCCCACCAGCTGGTTCTGGTTTTTCACTCAAGAGCTTGTGACTGACTGACAGGAGGTGTCATGTCATGTCTGTTGGTTGTTTTTATTGTGTGCAGGAGTTCAGGTTGCTGGTTTCTGGGCTAGGGCTGTGATTGCCAAGAAACATCCTGTACTTGCTCTTCTCTTCAGGATTCTTTTCAAGGTGGTGAAAGGCCTGGTGGCAGTGTACAAGCAGAGGTCCCATGATTGTGGATTCTTTGTGGGAGATTTGTGGTTCAGAAGCATGTCCCCTGACTGGCACAGGTCACTGGGGTATTGTACTTAATACTGAGTAAAGAGACTCAGCTGGTTCACCTGGACACTGCTGTTCCTGTCATGCTTTAACTTGGTCTTTTTATGTTTCCCAGATGTTGTTAAGGGGGTAATTTTTTATGCTTTTTGCTCTCTACTTCTCTCTCTGTTGCCCCACTCCTCCCCATCCTGGTCTGGGTTTGGTTTGAAGAACTCTATTTTCTATTCCAGTAACCAATCTTCAAGTCTCTCCAGGTTTCAGATTTCCTAATATCGGGTCTTATAGCATGTATTCAGCAACCACCTCTCAACTCAGCTGTTCCTTCACTGCCTCCTTTCTGTGTTGTTGGAGATGGGGAACGGCTGCCTAGCTCTGTTCTCCCATCTTCTAATCCTGCTTCCTCTTCCCTCTTTTCCCAATACTTTTAAATGTTACATTGAGTACATTTCAGGCAACATTTTGTTTTTCCTTCTACCCTAGACATAAAGTATTTCCTCTCTGAAATGTGGCAAGAAGATTTAAGATAGGACTCATGATCACCATATTCATGCCCTTTCATAGTCTCTTCTTCACCAGTGTTAGACTGTGCCTTCCTTCTGTTATCTTGCCAGTTTTGTTGCTCTCCAGTATCTTTCCATTGCTGGCTCAGAAGAAATAGTTTCCAGGAATTTCAAAGCCATGATAAATGTGATGGTGGCAACAACCTGAGTAATCTTGGAAGTGAACCCATGGTCTCCAGCTGAGCCTCAGGTAAGGATCCAGCCCACAAGGTGACTTGGTAGCCATATTGTATAACACCCAGGTTCTTTACTCACAGACACTGAGATTTTACATGTGTGTCTTTTTAATGTGCTAATATGTAGAAATGAGTCACACAACATTGAAAATTAATTCACAAGATACATGACTCTGCTTCAGAACTGAAAGTTTTTAAGGAAGTTTGAGATTCTGCATGATTTCTAATATATTTCCTTTGGGCTCATCGTTCCATTTATTGTTTTTAAATTTATTTTGTATTCATACATTATAGTTTTGTATAATTATGTGGTTAATTTTGACATACTCATAAGTGAATGTAATCTTATTTGTTCAGTTTCAATCTGCAATACTACCTCCTTCATTCCCCATCTCCATCTGGTCTGATTATTGGACTGGGACTTTCCATTGAAGTGGGAGAGAAAGAGAAGAGAAAAAAGGGGAATAAAAAAATATGAGAAATGTGCTGAGATAGCTCTGGGTCCTTGAGATGTCAAGAATAGGATAGAAGTTGCAAAAAATGAGTGTAGATCACTTATCCTCTCTGCAAAAAATCTTGTCCCTTTTAACATGAATCCTTGTCCCAGTCCTCACTGTCTCCACAGGAGTGCAGTTCAGATTTGTTTCCACATCATGGGAGGTTGTAATCCTGTACTTAAAATTGTAAAATGAATGTCTGTCTAATGGTGTGGTCTTTGATTCTCGAGCTCTTTCTGATATCTGCACCCTCTCCCAGCACTCAGAAAGGGAGTTCCCCATTCCCTCTGAGCAGCCAGATTCCAGATGCTCTTGTAGACTGTTACTCAGACTCAACTGACCTCTGCAACTCTCTTATTTTTCTAAAAGTGTATAATTTTCTATGCTTCTGCTGACTTGGGATACCACTCTGCTCTCCTGTCTCTTTGGGGAGCTGCATAACTGTTAATCCAGTTCAAAGGCAGAGCAGCCAATCTCATCTAGTTGCCACTCACCCACCACCATCCTCCATAATCACATATGTTCTTACATACATAATAATGCAAAGTCCATAAGGATTAGATGCCATAATCATATGAAAAGAACAAGTGGAAAAGGCATTTTTTCTTTGTAGGGCAGAGGGAATCTTTATATGTCCAAAGATGAGTGTGTAGGAAAGAATCAACAATGCTAAAATACTATGAGTGTGACTATTGTTAAGAAAAAACTTCATGAACTTTAGAAATTTTGTGGCAGGCAAGTAATTAGCAGGAAATGAGAAGAGTCACAGTGGAGTTCTCAGTAGTCTTGGAGTCACAGAGATTCAATTGGAGGCCCAAGTTCACTGATACAAAAATAATGATAAAGCAGATAGCCATGAGCTGGTTACAAAATATTTGCAGACTTTGTTGTTCATGAAAGGTGTGTCATGTTGAGGTTTGCAGATAGCTACATAGTAATTATAGGGCATGACAGACAGAAGAAAAAAAGTCTGTTGCATGCAGAAGCATTAAATAAAAACCAAAGAAGCCAGGCACAGTGGTGCATACCTGTAATCCCAGCATCTTGGGAGGCTAAGGCAGGAGGATTGTGAGTTCAAAGCCAGCCTCAGCAACATAATGAGGCCCCAAGCAACCCAGTGAGACCCTGTTTCAAAATAAAATGGGGATGTGGCTCAGTGGTTAAGCACCCTGGGTTCAACTCAAACACATATACATATATGTGTTATATATATATATATATATATATATATATATATATATATATAAAACAAGACAATTTGTGAATTTGTGCTAGGCAAGAATTTAGGAAATTATTGTGTTCCTGTAAATAGACACAGGGGATTCTTTTTTTTTTTATTGGTTGTTCAAAAAATTACAAAGCTCATGATATATCATCTTTCATACATTTGACTCAATTGGGTTATGAACTCCCATTTTTACCCCAAATACACATTGCAGAATCACATCGGTTACACACTCACATTTTTACCTAATGGCATATTAGTGACTGTTGTATTCTGCTACCTTTCCTATCCCCTACTATCCCCCCTCCCCTCCCCACCCATCATCCCTCTCTACCTCATCTGCTGTTGTTCAATTCTCTCCCTTGTCCCCCCCCCTTTTCCCTCACATCCTCTTCTATGTAGTTTTGTGTAACATTGAGGGTCTCCTACCATTTCCATATGTTTTCACTTCTCTAAGAACAGAACAGGGAGGAAGAGCATGAGGAAAAGATTAACATTAAACAAAGACGAGTGGGGGGCACAGGGGATTCTTGTTGGAGAGCAGAATTAAAATGGTACTGATGAGAGCACCCTAAAGAAAAGTTGAGTCATTTTAATTAGGCTTCTTTTAGAAACTATGTTTTTTTCAACATTACACAACAACAGTGAGGACATGACAGTCTTGAATTACTTTGGACTTCCTATTGTCAATCTCATTTCTTTCAACTTGAAAGAAATGTCGGCCAAACTCATATAACCCCACAGAATGGGAAATATAACAAAACTGAAAGAACAAAAAGAGAGGCCACAGGATATAAAATTTGCAATTCAAATGTTTTATTAATTGATTAAAAAAAAACATATTGAGTGCCTATTTTAGGCAGGAGAAAGTAGATAGTCACATCAGCAAGATACAATGACAACTGAGAGTATAATAAACATAAAGCTCATGAAATTGGCAAATGAAAAAAAATCTCCTTAAATATTGTTTCTTTCACAGTAAAAATAAAGCAATCAAAGTTTATGGGCTTGTTGTGACCTGCCCAGTCTTAGTAACCAGTGAGAAGTAAAGGGGGGTTAAGAAAGACAAACACTTATAGAGAGAAAGCTGAGACCAGATGAGACATCGAAGGAGGGACAACGACATAGAGCTAGTCCAACACATTTATTTTATAGGTTTTTAATATCAATAGGTTATTTGTGGGAAGATTTCTGCAAAGCAGACAGGTCTGCAGGTCACAGCACTTGTGAGAAATTGTGTTTATTACCTTATTGTGCTCAAAATTCTCTATCCGCAGAATCTGGTGTCTGAGCGTAAGGTCAAGACTTATATAGTTCTGTGTCTTTGCACAAAGCCTGCTCAGGAAGAGCATCACTATATCAACTGAGCAATCTTGTCCTTCCACTTTGCACAGAAAGTTCCCAGCACAAGCACAGCAACAGCCATGAGACATTCAGAGATTATGATCCAAGTCACTGCTCTTTACATGTACTCCTTTTATTACCTTTGTCAGATTTTTTCCTATTGGTTGATTTAGTGTCTGTTACATTGTTTCAACTACTAAACTGTTTCATTAGAGTATGTTTGGCACATGTGCTAAATTGAAATTATTTTTGTTCTTCAAATTGTTTTTGTATCTACCTAAATTTGCTATGGAAGAAAATATATGGGAATTGAAAAATATTGGTGACTTAGGTTGATCATCTTATTTTAAAAGAAACATCAACAAAGGACAGAATTTTATTTTTTTTAACCAAAAAAGTGCTTCCTTTGTTTTCTAATATTTTATCAATATTTGGTGCAAGATATTTCAGAATTTTTTTTTCTTTACATTCTCCACCAGGCTTGTAGAAAAATATTTGCTTTTGAAGATGTTGCAGGTGGGATTTAATGAAGGCTCCATGATTGGCAACTTCTGGGATCAGACCCTTTTATAATCACTTTTCCATCAGTGGAAGAGAGGCTTGATTCTAATGTGAGAAAGCTGATTTGTTGCCCCTCTTCTCATTATGTTGTATTATGCAAGAGTCTTGCCAGATTAGTTGCTCTCCAACATCTTTCCATTGCTGTCTCTGGAGAAACAGGCTTTCAGGAATTCCAAAACCATGATAAACATGCTGGCAATAGCCTGAGTAATCCTGGAATGAACTCATGATCCCCAGCTGAGGCTCAGGAAGGGACCCAGCCCACAGGATGCCTTGGTGAAAGTATTGTAGAACATTCAGGTTTTCCACTCAGACATTGTGAGACTTCACTCATGTGAAAGTGCTCAATTTGTAAAACTTAGTTATAGGACACCAGAAACTACTACAAAAGGGGACAGACTGTGCCTCTAAGATGAAAGCTTTGTAAATAAGAACATTAAAATCCATTAGGCCTGACATCCATTTCCTTTGGATTCTTTTGTACCTGGAAATACAGTGCACCAATTTTTTTTTTTTCATTTAATGGGAACATTTTCCTTCTGAGTGAGCTTATCAGTTTGCGTTTATTTTTTGTGTTTTACACTTTTCTCATCTAAGATTCCAGCCAACTTTCCTCTACTCCACAGTATTTCTACTTTACTCCTTATTTTGCTGTGGACTTGGAGATAAATTTTCTATCTTCTATTTATACTAAGTTCTTTAAATGATGAGTAATCTTATTTACTCTTCTTATTCATATTTTTTATTTGTGTGAAAATATTTGTATCTTGGGAAACACAATATTTCTAAAAGAAACTAGCACATGCAAAATCTTTTTACCCCTTTTATCTTCAGCTAGAAAAATGGGAGGAAAAAAATTCAGTTATAAAATGCAAGGTGGGCAGCATAGACTCCTCCTGTGATTATTATGCAAAAAAAACACACAAGCCCAAACAAAACCTTTATCTATATAAAACCCTCAGACAAGAAAATGGAAAACCATACCATTTCCCAGTATGAAATTGCTGTCTCTCAAACCATCAAATGTATGCTCCATTTCTTCAGTAAAGGGAAAAACAGACTGTAATAACTTTTATTCTTTGGATAACATTCCTTCCTCTTGTACTTTTAAAAAATCTTTTTTAATATTTTATAAATTTAACTGCTAAAGGTCATGACCACAACTTATCTTTTTATAAAATAGTTGGAAATGTAGAAAATGAAGAGGAGTAACAGTAAGAAACACAGTAATATTTACTACTGAGCTATTTTTCAGCAATTATTTATAAAAGCATCATAGGAATATTCTTGAGAAGTTTTTTCTCTTCTTTTTTATTTCTTTTATTCCTTCTTCCTATTCCTTTTTTTAAAAATTTATTGTACCATCTGGATTGAACCCAAGATCTCATGCAGTATGCATGGGTGTCCTATCACTGGGCTATATCCCCAGCCTTGGGGGTTTTCCAGGGTGTTATGATTTAGATATGAGGTGTACCCTAAAAGCTTATGTGGGAGATAATGCAAGAAAGTTTAGAGGTGACATTACTGGGTCATGAGAGGTTCAGCCTAATCAGTGCATTAATCCCCTGATGGACATGAGCTGGGTGATAACTGTAGGCAGGTGGGGTGTGCTTGGAGGAGATGGGTCACTGGGAGTGTGACATTGGGTATACATTTCCATAATGAGGGGGTCTCTTTCTCTCTCTTGCTTCCTGATCCCATTCAAATAAGAGCACCAATTTCATCTAGCTGCAATTCTGTGTTCTGAAAATCCACCTCTTTTCCCAGAATCCACAATCCAATAGATTGAGGCAAAGGCATCAGTGCCATTTGTGATCCATCCTCAGGGCTCATGCATGTGTACCTTCTTTTCTCAAACCTCTTCCATGAGGAGACATTTATTATCTCTGAGTGGCCTCCATGTTCATTTTCTTCTTCCTTCTCTCTTTTTACTTTCAGGGAATAATAAGTCCCCTGTGTAAAGTTTGTCCTAATGATATTTATCTTTTCCTTTTAGCCCATAACTGATGAAAAAAATATAGGTGAATTTAAGAAATGACTACCATATACGGCCTTACTACATCATCATTCCATTGTCTACGCTACCTCCCCTTTGGCCTTGATCCAGACTTAAACTGAGTCTGTTTACTTATTAGCTAGAGGGCTATACAAACTCATATTGAGGATTTTGAACTCAATAATTTTTTGCCTGAGCTTCATTTCAGCTGGCTTTATTGAAGACAAAACTGAGTACGGTTTTTGGTTAGGTTCATTGAGCTTTGATGGGTTGAGTTGACACATTTTATCTTATTTTTAATTAATTAATTATTGTTTTTATTTTAATGAGATAGGATCTTGCTATATAGCCAAGCCTGACCTTGAACTTGTGATCCTCATGCTTTAACCTCCTGAGTATCCTGGGTTGATATACTTTAATCGGCAAAGAAAATCTTTGCAGTTATTGTTTGGAATATTGCTTCTGTCCTATTTTTCTCTCTTCTTCTGCATTACCAGTTCACATGTATATTTGAACATTTTGCTCCTCATGAAATACTATATTTCACATATTTTGTCATCTGTTCTACAAATTGTATGACCTACTATTTTCATTTTCCCTAAAATATCTTTTAATCCATACTAATCATAATAAATTTTCTTCTTTATCATCAAACCCCATCAAGTATTTTATTCTTCTGTACTATCAAAAGACCTGTGATGAGAATATATTAAAACAAGAAAGGTAAAAATTTTCTTGTTAGTTTAATATCAAATTTTGAACATTTTATAAAATATAATGTATCCCCTATGAAGAGAATATCCTACTATACTATATATGTCTTAATGAATTACTAATATCATTGTCTGTAGAAAATTATCTGGCTTCTTTTACCAGTTGAAATTGTTTTTTATATTTTTTTCACATTTTACTATAGTTTTTAAAATAAGTTTATTTTAATGTAATTTTGCATTATGTTTAATGACAGAATAAATTATCTACATGGTTTAAAAAAATGTAGACATGCTTTTTTTGAAAAGAACTTATTTAATTATATTTCTATTTAAAGTTACTTCCTAGAATGTTGGTTATCACATTGTTTTTCTGGCCATCATATTCACATGTAATATTTCATGCTTTGAGGTTGTGTGGAGACTATAAGAGATAAATATGTTTGATGACCCCCAAATGAATACTATGAGATAATTTTAAAATATTCAGCGATTAATGATTATGAACAACATTGTCATTAGCTAGACATTCCTCTCTCAGTTCATGTTTTGGAAGGGAGAATAGATCATACACTTGGTACAACTAACTTTTCCATTCATCATTTGAGCACCACAATAGAAATTAGACTCCATTTTAACATCAACATTTCAGACTTCCCTGTAGACACTGCAACAAGGCTATTAATTAGCTTTGATATTTTGTTTCTGGAGTTAATGATGAAAATCGTCAATTAGTATGTTTTCCCATAAGAATCCCCAGAATCTTTACCAGTTCTGAGTAAATATTCTGTTTATATAAAAACTGGGTATATAACATATAGCAATGTATATAACATATGGCAATGTTTTCATTCAGAACTGTTTTCATTCAAGACAGAAAAAAAACTGTAACTAGTTCTTAAGAAAAACAGAAAAAAGAAGCATCAATAATAAAATAGTACCATTTTGATACAAATAAATAGCTATGACTTCTAAATTTTAGGTTAGGCTGAACCCAAAGGTTGATCAATTGATTTGTAGAGAAATCAGAATAACATGTTGAAATACCACATGTATGCTGATTGGAAAAAGAGAGAGAGAGAGATACATAAATGTTTATGTATGTTTCTAAATATCTCTGGATTTTAATGTAAACAGAGACGCTGATGAAAGGGAACCAAAACAAATAATGTGGGTGAGAAATTAATTTTTATAAGAATTTTTAAAAATATGTATATTTGGTTATAATAAAAAAAAATCACAATGCATCAGCAAAGAAAAACCCTTGAGGAATATGTGGAAAGTAAGTATGTTTTCTGTTTTGTTGTTTTGTGCACAAAAGATTTGTCATGTAAACCATTTTATTCTGAATATGTGACTACAAGATTCAGCCAGTTAGACTCAGATTTATTTTTTTTTTTTTTTTTTTTTTATTGGTCGTTCATAACATTACATAGTTCTTAATACATCATATTACACGGTTTGATTCAAGTGGATTATGAACTCCCGCTTTTACCCCGTATACAAATTGCTGTATCACATCAGTTACCCTTCCATTGATTGACATATTGCCTTTCTAGTGTCTGATGTATTCTGCTGTCTGTCCTATTGTCTACTATCCCCCCTCCCCTCCCCTCCCCTCCCCTCCCCTTTTCTCTCTCTACCCCTTCTACTGTAAATCATGTCTTCCATTTGTATTCTCTTGACTTACCCCTCCTTACCTCTTATATGACATTTTGTATAACCCTGAGGATCGCCTTCCATTTCCATGCAATTTCCCTTCTCACTCCCTTTCCCTCCCACCTCTCATCCCTGTTTACTGTAAATATTCTTCTCAAGCTCTTCGTCCCTACCCTGTCCTTGTTTACACCCCTTATATCAAAGGAGTCATTTGGTATTTGTTTTTTAAAGATTGACTAGCTTCACTTAGCATAATCTGCTCTAATGCCATCCATTTCCCTCCAAATTCTATAATTTTGTCATTTTTTAATGCAGAGTAATACTCCATAGTGTATAAATGCCACATTTTTTTTATCCATTCATCTATTGAAGGGCATCTAGGCTGGTTCCACAGTCTCGCTATCGTGAATTGAGCTGCTATGAACATCGATGTAGCAGTGTCCCTATAGCATGCTCTTGTTAGGGCTTTAGGGAATAGACCTAGAAGGGGAATAGCTGGGTCAAATGGTGGTTCCATTCCCAGCTTTCCGAGAAATCTCCATACTGCTTTCCAAATTGGCTGCACCAATTTGCAGACCCACCAGCAATGAACAAGAGTGCCCTTTTCCCCGCATCCTCTCCAGCACTTATTGTTGTTTGACTTCCTAATGGCTGCCAGTCTTACTGGAGTGAGATGGTATCTTAGGGTAGTTTTGATTTGCATTTCTCTGACTGCTAGAGATGGTGAGCATTTTTTCATGTACTTGTTGATTGATTGTATGTCCTCCTCTGAGAAGTGTCTGTTCAGGTCCTTGGCCCATTTATTGATTGGGTTATTTGTTATCTTATTGTCTAATTTTTTGAGTTCTTTGTATATTCTGGTTATTAGGGCTCTATCTGAAGTGTGTGGAGTAAAGATTTGTTCCCAGGATGTAGGCTCCCTATTTATCTCTCTTATTGTTTCTTTTGCTGAGAAAAAACTTTTTAGTTTGAGTAAGTCCCATTTGTTGATTCTATTTGTTAACTCTAGCGCTATGGGTGTCCTATTGAGGAATTTGGAGCCCGATCCCACAGCGTGTAGATCATAACCAACTTTTTCTTCTATCAGATGCCGTGTCTCTGATTTAATATCAAGCTCCTTGATCCATTTTGAGTTAACTTTTGTGCACGGCGAGAGATAGGGATTCAGATTCATTTTGGTGCAAATGGATTTCCAGTTTTCCCAGCACCATTTGTTGAAGATGCTATCTTTCCTCCATTGCATGCTTTTAGCCCCTTTATCAAAAATAAGATAGTTGTAGTTTTGTGGATTAGTTACTGTGTCCTCTATTCTGTACCATTGGTCCACCCGCCTGTTTTGGTACCAGTACCATGCTGTTTTTGTTACTATTGCTCTGTAGTATAGCTTGAAGTCTGGTATCGCTATACCGCCTGATTCACACTTCCTGCTTAGTATTGTTTTTGCTATTCTGGGTCTTTTATTATTCCATATGAATTTCATGATTCTTTTATCTATTTCTACAAGATATGCTGTTGGGATTTTGATTGGCATTGCATTGAACTTATAGAGAACTTTTGGTAATATCGCCATTTTGATGATGTTAGTTCTGCCTATCCATGAGCAGGGTATGTATTTCCATCTTCTAAGGTCTTCTTCTATGTCTTTCTTTAGGGTTCTGTAATTTTCATTGTATAAATCTTTCACCTCTTTTGTTAGGTTGATTCCCAAGTATTTTATTTTTTGGGGGGATATTGTGAATGGAGTAGTTGTCCTCATTTCCGTTTCAGAGGATTTGTCGCTCATATACAGGAACGCCTTTGATTTATGCGTGTTGATCTTATATCCTGCCACTTTGCTGAATTCATTTATTAGCTCTAATAGCTTCTTTGTAGACCCTTTTGGGTCTGCTAGGTATAGAATCATATCATCTGCAAATAGTGATAATTTAAGTTCTTCTTTTCCTATTTTTATGCCTTTAATTTCTTTTGACTGTCTAATTGCTCTGGCCAGTGTTTCGAGGACTATGTTGAACAGAAGTGGTGAGAGAGGGCATCCCTGTCTTGTACCAGATCTTAGAGGGAATGCCTTCAATTTTTCTCCATTCAGAATGATGCTGGCCTGTGGCTTATCATAGATTGCTTTTACAATGTTGAGGTATGATCCTGTTATCCCTAATTTTTCTAGCGTTTTGAACATAAAGGGATGCTGTACTTTGTCGAATGCTTTTTCTGCATCTATTGAGATGATCATATGGTTCTTATTTTTAAGTCTATTGATGTGGTGAATAACATTTATTGATTTCCGTATATTAAACCAGCCTTGCATCCCAGGGATGAATCCTACTTGATCATGATGTATAATTTTTTTGATATGTATTTGAATCCGATTCGCCAGAATTTTATTGAGGATTTTTGCGTCAAGGTTCATTAGAGATATTGGTCTGTAGTTTTCCTTCTTTGATGTGTCTTTGTCTGGTTTCGGAATCAGGGTGATGTTGGCGTCATAGAATGAATTTGGAAGTTCTCCCTCTTTTTCTATTTCCTGAAATAGCTTGAAAAGTATTGGTGTTAGTTCCTCTTTAAAGGTTTTGTAAAACTCTGCTGTATACCCATCCGGTCCTGGGCTTTTCTTAGTTGGTAGTCTTTTGATGGTTTCTTCTATTTCCTCTATTGTTATTGGTCTGTTTAGGTTGTCTATATCCTCCTGGCTCAATCTGGGCAGATCATAGGACTCAAGGAATTTATCTATGCCTTCACTATCTTCTATTTTATTGGAGTATAAGGATTCAAAGTAATTTCTGATTATCTTCTGTATTTCTGAAGTGTCTGTTGTGATATTGCCTTTTTCATCCCGTATGCTAGTAATTTGGGTTCTCTCTCTTCTTCTCTTCGTTAGCATGGCTAAGGGTCTGTCAATTTTATTTATTTTTTCAAAGAACCAGCTTTTAGTTTTGTCAATTTTTTCAATTGTTTCTTTTGTTTCAATTTCATTAATTTCAGCTCTGATTTTAATTATTTCTTGCCTTCTACTTCTTTTGCTGTTGTTTTGCTCTTCTTTTTCTAGGATTTTGAGATGAAGTATGAGATCATTTATTTGTTGGTTTTTTCTTTTTTTGAGGAATGAACTCCAAGCAATGAATTTTCCTCTTAGAACTGCTTTCAATGTGTCCCATAGATTCCGATATGTTGTGTCTGTGTTTTCATTTAACTCTAGGAATTTTTTAATTTCCTCCTTGATGTCTTCTAAAACCCATTGATCACTCAGCAACCTATTGTTCATTCTCCAGGTGATGCTTGCTTTTTCCTTTCTTCTTTTATCATTGATTTTCAGTTTCATTCCATTATGATCAGATAAGATGCATGGTATTATCTCTACCCCTTTGTATTGTCTAAGAGTTGCCCTGTGACATAGTATATGGTCTATTTTTGAGAAGGTTCCATGTGCTGCTGAGAAAAAAGTGTAGCTACTTGATGTTGGGTGGTATAGTCTATATATGTCAATTAAGTCTAGGTTGTTAATTGTGTTATTGAGTTCTATAGTTTCCTTATTTAACTTTTGTTTGGAAGATCTGTCCAGTGGTGAGAGAGGTGTGTTGAAGTCTCCCATGATTATTGTATGTTGGTCTATTAGACTCTTGAACTTGAGAAGAGTTTGCTTGATGAATACAGCTGCACCATTATTTGGGGCATATATATTTATGATTGTTATGTCTTGTTGGTGTATGGTTCCCTTGAGCAGTATGAAGTGTCCTTCTATATCCCTTTTGATTAGCTTTGGCTTGAAATCTATTTTATTAGATATGAGTATGGACACTCCTGCTTGTTTCCGCGGTCCATATGAGTGATATGATTTTTCCCAACCTTTCACCTTCAGTCTATGTATATCTTTTCCTATCAAATGCGTCTCCTGTAGACAGCATATTGTTGGGTCTTGTTTTTTGATCCATTCTACTAGCCTGTGTCTCTTAATTGGTGAGTTTAAGCCATTAACATTTAGGGTTATTATTGAGATATGGTTTGTTCTTCTATCCATATTTGTTTATTGATGTTACTAAACCTGATTTGTTATCCTCTATGACTACTTTCCCCCCTTTACTGTCCTACCTCCCATTGTTGGTTTTCAATGTTGTTTTCCATTTCCTCTTCCTGTAATGTTTTGCCAAGGATTTTTTGAAGAGATGGTTTTCTAGCTGCGAATTCTTTTAACTTTTGTTTATTGTGGAAGGTTTTAATTTCATCTTCTAACCTGAAGCTTAATTTCGCCGGATACACGATTCTTGGTTGGAGCCCATTGTCTTTCAGTGTTTGAAATATGTTATTCCAGGATCTTCTAGCTTTCAGAGTCTGTGTTGAGAGATCAGCTGTTATCCTGATTGGTTTACCCCTAAATGTAATCTGCTTTCTTTCTCTTGCAGCTTTTAAAATTCTCTCCTTATTCTGTATGTTGGACATCTTCATTATAATGTGTCTAGGTGTGGATCTCTTATGATTTTGCACATTCGGCGTCCTGTAGGCTTCTAGGATTTGGGATTCTGTCTCAATCTTCAATTCTGGGAAGTTTTCTCGTATTATTTCACTGAATAGACTGTTTATTCCTTTGGAATGGAGCTCTGTGCCTTCCTGTATCCCAATGACTCTTAAATTTGGTCTTTTGATATTGTCCCATAATTCTTGGATGTTCTGCTCATGGTTTCTTAGCAGACTTGCTGAGCTGTCTATGTTCTTTTCCAGTTGAAATACTTTGTCTTCATTGTCTGATGTTCTCTCTTCTAAGTGATCTACTCTGCTGGTAGTATTCTCAATTGAGTTTTTAAGTTGGTTTATTGTTTCCTGCAATTCTAGAATTTCAATTTGTTTGTTTTTTATTACCTCTATCTCCCTGTGAAATTGATCTTTGACTTCCTGGATTTGTTTGTCAATGTGATCTTTCATTGTCTGATTTTGCTGTCTCATGTCTTCCTTGAGACTCCAGATCATCTGAAGCATATATATCCTGAACTCTTTATCTGATATTCCATCTGTTGCAGCTATTACCTCTTCTAAAGTTGAGTTGACCTGCATTGCTTGTGGTCCTTTCTTTCCTTGTCTTTTCATACTGCCCGCGTTTCTTTCTGCTTGGTGCAACTGTTGTGTTTTGAAATTTACCCCCTAATTATTTATGTTGCTCTTGTATACTTGAAAAGTCTCCCTTGCAGGTGCGGGCGGCGGCTGTGCCCCTACTCCAATTGGGGTGACGTGTCTATCACGCTGGCGGCTCTCTGGGCCTGTTCCGGGAGTGGAAGGCGGCTCTGCTCTGTCCCTATTCCAATTGGGGTGTCGTGACTACAATGCTGGCAGATCGCTGGGCCTCTTCCGGGCGTGGGCGGTGGGCTTGGCTGGTGGGATTCCACCTAATGGCAGTCCCTAACCTCCCTGCTTGCTAATTAATGGCTTCTCTGAGGCGCCACGCCTTCTGTAGCTGCGGGGCAGGCCGCGCGAATCAGTTGGCCTGGATCTCCGGGGTCCTGCTGCTGGCTGTTTTGATGTTACAAGCTGTTGGAGAGTGGTGGTGTATTCTTCAGCTTTCCCGGATGGTGGCCACTGACTGCCTGGATGGAGTGTCCGCTGTTTTGATGTTGCACTCTGAAGGAGAGTGGCGGTGTATCCTTCAGCTTTCCCGGATGGTGGCCGCTGACTGCCTCGGTGGAGTGTCCGCTGTGGGGGATGGGACTGTACCGCTTTCTTCCCCTTCTGAGAACCCGAGCTCGGCCCAAGGGTCCGTGTGGGCTTGGCTGGTGGGATTCCACCTAATGGCCTTCCCTAACCTCCCTGCTTGCCAATTAATGGCTTCACTGAGGCGCCACGCCTTCTGTAGCCGCAGGGCAGGCCACGCGAATCAGTTGGCCTGGCTCTCCGGGCCCTGTTGCAGGCTGCTGGGATCCCTGGCACTCTATCACTTTGATTCTTTCTGCTTGCCCCTCCCCCAGCGCTGGCTAGCCAGGTTTCCTTTTGGCTGCTACTGGGAGGAGGGGTTGGAGGTCAGGTGTCTCTGGTTTCCCCCTAGCCTGTATGGAGGCTCAGCTTGATACTCCCTCTCCCGGCAAGCCTAGGAGAGATTTTATGCGAATTCCCGCTGTCTGGGGGGTGAGCTGAATGACACCGACCTGTTTTGATGTCGCACTCTGAAGGAGAGTGGCGGTGTATCCTTCAGCTTTCCCGGATGGTGGCCGCTGACTGGCTCGGCGGAGTGTCCGCTGTGGGGGATGGGACTGTACCGCTTCCTTCCCCTTCTGAGAACCCGTGCTCGGCCCAAGGGTCCGTGTGGGCTTGGCTGGTGGGATTCCACCTAATGGCCTTCCCTAACCTCCCTGCTTGCCAATTAATGGCTTCACTGAGGCGCCACGCCTTCTGTAGCCGCAGGGCAGGCCACGCGAATCAGTTGGCCTGGCTCTCCGGGCCCTGCTGCAGGCTGCTGGGATCCCTGGCACTCTATCACTTTGATTTTTTCTGCTTGCCCCTCCCCCAGCGCTGGCTAGCCAGGTTTCCTTTTGGCTGCTACTGGGAGGAGGGGTTGGAGGTCAGGTGTCTCTGGTTTCCCCCTAGCCTGTATGGAGGCTCAGCTTGATACTCCCTCTCCCGGCAAGCCTAGGAGAGATTTTATGCGAATTCCCGCTGTCTGGGGGGTGAGCTGAATGACACCGACCTGTTTTGATGTCGCACTCTGAAGGAGAGTGGCGGTGTATCCTTCAGCTTTCCCGGATGGTGGCCGCTGACTGGCTCGGCGGAGTGTCCGCTGTGGGGGATGGGACTGTACCGCTTCCTTCCCCTTCTGAGAACCCGTGCTCGGCCCAAGGGTCCGTGTGGGCTTGGCTGGTGGGATTCCACCTAATGGCCTTCCCTAACCTCCCTGCTTGCCAATTAATGGCTTCACTGAGGCGCCACGCCTTCTGTAGCCGCAGGGCAGGCCACGCGAATCAGTTGGCCTGGCTCTCCGGGCCCTGCTCTGTTTGTTTATTTTTATGTGGTGGTAACGATTGAACCCAGTGCCTCATATATGCTAGGCAAGTGCTCTGTCACTGAGTTACAGCCCCAGTCCAAGAAAAGAGGGTTTTTAAAGAAATTATCCATTCCAGGTCTTCCCTGTGAGAGGTTCAATTCACCTGTTAATCTAGACTCAGATTTAGAGAAACAAATATTTGTGTAACTCAGGGTGAAAGATTCAAAGAACATATTTGAAAGGATCGTTGTTTATCTATTGAACTAACATCATGAGCAATAATTTCTCAAAAATGTATATTAAAAATGTGACTGATACATATTATATTACATCTACTAAAGAATTCAGTATTTGAATATTACAAAATGCAAATTATTTATTATATAGGTAAATCTAATGATGAAGTGAAACTTACTGCACAATTGAGAAAATATTGCAAATTCCATGTAAATTTTCAACTCTCCATTTATTTACTACTTTTGCAACTCATATTGTATTTAGTCTTAAAATTCGGAAAAGTTATTTTTCTGTTAAAAAATTTCTAGTGGCCACTACCAAAAATATCAAAATTAACCATACATATATCATCAAGAAATAACCATTTAGAAAAGATTGATTGCAAAATGTGAGTTTTAATTAGCTACACGTTTTGGAAAACAGATATATTCAGAAAATATACATCTTTCTAAAAGAAACTGAGCAGCAGATCATTTTACTAATAACAGGATTAAACATGTTAACCTAAAAAATGTTTTGGGTGAGATTGTAAAAGGTAGGTCTGCAGGTGTTAGGCAAACTAGGTAAGTGTGCAGATACTTCTAGCAGGAAATTATAAAGCTATTCATTTGTAAAGTAAAAGTATCTGAAGAAAGAATAAGGAAAAGGAGTATCCAGAAAGAAGATAAGAGTAAGAGGGGTTAGCCTGGAGTTCTGACTATTATGTAAAATTTGAAATCTCTAGAAGGAAAACAAAGTTCCTGCATGTCTATTGAGTTTCTGGGTGCTTTATTATCACTTGGAAAACTACACTTGATGTATCTTTAAAGTATTTTTCTACTATTTATCACCTCCATTCCCTTGCAGGTCAGATGGCATGTTGACAGAATTGAACCATGAGGAACCACACAGTAGTGACAAACTTCATTATTGTAGGACTGACAGAGGACCCAAATTGGGAAATTGTAATTTTCCTTTTTCTATTTGTAACATATTTTTTGAGTACTACAGGAAATCTTACCATCATCCTTCTGACCTTGCTGGATCCCCACCTTAAAACACCCATGTATTTCTTCCTAAGAAATTTTTCCTTCTTAGAAATCACACTGACAACTGCCTGCATCCCTAGATACCTGGTCAGCATAGTCACTAAAGAAAAGACTATTTCCCGTGATGCTTGCTTGGCTCAGGCACTTTTTACTGTTTTCATAGGTATAATACAGTTTTTCCTGTTGGCAGCTATGTCCTATGACCGCTATGTGGCCATCTGCAAACCCCTTCATTATGCAAACATTATGAGCAGCAGAGTGGGCCACCTGCTGGTTGCTGCCTGTTGGATAGCTGCTGGGGTGGCGATCACCCCTGGAGTTATAGTGAGTCTGACCCTAGAGTTCTGTGATGGTAATGTTATTGAACATTTTATTTGTGACTACTTTCCTATCCTGAAACTCTCCTGCACAGACACCAAAGACATAGAATTGTCAAATTTTATTTTAGCCATTATCACCCTCTTAAATACACTGGCTCTGGTATTGTTCTCTTATATCAAAATCATAACAACAGTTATGAAGATCCCTTCTGCCCAGGAGAGAAAAAAAGCTTTTTCCACCTGTTCCTCCCACCTGATTGTGGTCTCCATCTCTTATGGCAGTTGTATTTTTATGTATATCAAACCTTCTGCAGAGGAAAGGATATCTTTAAACAAGGGGGTGTTAGTGCTCACTGTTTCTATTGCACCTGTACTAAATCCTTTTATTTATTCCCTAAGAAATAAGCAAGTGATACAAGCCCTGAGGGATCTAGCAAAAAGATGTATGTTTACAACTTTTAAATAACAGCTTTGGTTTTTGTGAATACATGCTACTGAAACTTAATTAAAAGTATACACTGTACCAGCTACTTTTAAAATACATTCCTTTAATTTGTTAGTTTGTATATGGCAGTCATTTATGTCACCCATAAGGAGCCTTCATTGTCCTCCTGGATATTTATCATTGTAATAGCTGTATGTATCCCCAAGATGTTCTCTCATGCATTGCTTGAGTTCTTTATTCTTAGGATGTAATTGTATGATTTTGCTCATCAAAATATTCTGCTATGAATCCTTATTAGAAAAATCATACGTCAATAATATTTAGCAGTAGATAAGCCATTTGTGAACTCTGTAAATATTAATTGATTTTATTTTATCAATAACTAAGGAAGACTGCCCTCTTAGCCACACAATGTTAATATTTTATTAAAATATGTGATGTTGCTAGAAACCGAACTGACTTCTTCCTTCACTTCCTTCATGCCTCTCTTCTTCTTTTTTTCTTATTTTTTATCATATCAAATGACACTTATTTCCACATATCTTATTATCCTCATATTTTGTATGCATTCTATTACTGTTTTTAAACATTTCTTCCTTGTTTCTCCTTTGTCTCAGCAAAATATCTAAAAGTATATATTTGTAAAAGTGAATATTTCACATAGATTCCACTACTACTGTATCATGTTACTGTCTGGTATACCCTGTCTTCATGCATTTGATCTACAGAACTAAAGGAAAGCAATAAGACATCAAATCATCAACACGGTTTATGCATTATATTCCCCTTCCTGTGTATGTGTATATCATATCTATGAGAATTCAATTAATCACCACTAGTACACATCAATGATTTTATTCTTTTTTATTCTTTTTTTATGAGTGTATGTATGTTTTGAAGATATGTGATCAGGTTCCAAAATCTCACTCTCTTTCACACATTAGAAGCTGTGGGGATAGAAAATTGGTTGTAAGATTTTCTTTGTTAACAACAAACCTGCCTATTTTCCAATTTGAGAACAAAGGTTGAAGTTTGAAATATTATTTTCAGATAGACTGAATTTCTTGAGTTAATGTCTTTATAGATTTTATAGTGAGTGTTTCATTCAAAATTTTTCTTGGTGCATAATAATCATGTACAGTGGATTCAATTGAGGCATATTCATACATGCACATAATTTGACCAACTTCATTCCCCAGTACCTATATCTATCCTCCCCACGTTTCTTCTCCTGATCTCTTTCTGCACCCTACTCATTTTCCTTCTGTTTCATGAGATCCCTATTGTTCCTTTTTACTCTCTAACTTCTACATATGAGGGAAATTTAGAAGACCCTTCTTTCTCACCTTTTCTTATTGTCTAACTCAGAAAACTTTTCATTAGAGGGTTCATTTCAAAATCCTGTGTTAGGTCCTGTGGCTCTTCTCTCAGTGCTTCATGATTATCAGTGTTTGCATCATGTGTTGACAGTTATCTACAGTTATTGCTGCTGTGGGCATGCAGCAGTCAGAGAAATTTTAACAGGTTCTTTTCTTTTACCTTATTATATCAACTAACAATGTCTCATTCTTTCCAAAGTTACTAAAATTCCATCTGATACTAGCCACACTAATGTGCTTTCCTTCAAATTTTGTACACGTTCCATCATTTGTAGCATTGTAGTACAGATTTTTCAGAAGGAGAGAAAATAATCCAGAATGTGGACGTTTTGCTCTTTAAAATATCTTCAGATAATTCTATTTAACTGGGAATATAATAAAGCAATCTGTATGTTTAAAAGCAAGAAATATAATTTCTGAACATGTTTTTCACCACCAGGGCTGCCCTAAACTCTCTGTCACCTTCACATGAATTAGACTACAGAGGCTCAGTTGAAGTAGGAATATTACACACATGGAAAAATCCACTGCCTTCTTTATCAGGATATGCCTAGTGTATGAGTTATTATTAACTGATGATGAATTCATAGACAAACACTGGACAAATATTTCCATATTTGAAAGCTAAATCTATAAAGTTTAGATATGCATATAGTATCTTTGGCAAGGAGGAATCAGAGATATCCATAAAGTCAAAATATAATTTTCCTACTTCCTTTGTGTTTTACTACTTTAGCTGAATATAAAAAGCTGTGAAATAATTTCAATTTCCAGACTTTCTTACTCCAACTGAACAAGAATTAATTTCTTGTTGGTGCACAATGGAATACAAATCCCTGGCATCTTGCACCTGATTACATGTAAATAAACATACAGTGCCAACTGAGATTCTGTTTGGCGGGCAGACTCATAGACAATGTCATATAAATTCTAGTTTAACCTTAATGAAAACAAAAGCAAGTCAGTCCAGAGTTCATACTCTTCTCAAGTGAAGGAAATGGAGACTTACAAAACCCTCAGGGGAAAACAGGAGCTCAGGAATCTGACCTATAGCAATCTCCCTTATCTGAAAAAATTCCCACTACCTGCAGAAAGTAAGCCTGCCCAAAGGAACTGATCAGCCCCTCCCTTGGCCTGGCCCTGCTAAACCCTATAACACTCAGATGCTTCTTCAGCCTGTTGCCACTTTCCCCTCTTGAAAATGTACCCCTCCACTGCTTAACAAAGCATGGCTGATCTGTTGAGGTCTGTCTCCCTCTCTTTTCCTTTTGTATTCTCTTCCACTTGCTTTCACTAAGTAGCCTCCATTAACACAATATGCATCCAGTGGAAATGATTTAAATTTGTGTCAACATAAAATGGAATTATGTACTGATTTATTCAATAAGTATATGTGTATTTATTCCTCTGATAGATTTTTATTGATCATTTTAGAACCTAAAAATATAGTGAGAAGCATGTACTTATACAAAGAAAATGTGGAACATAATAGATTATGTCCTTGCTTATTTTTTATAAGCCACACCTGCTCATATGATTTAAACATCTTTTCCCTTGTTTTTAATATTTTATTTTAAATATATTTCTGTTATAAAATGTACCTTTTTAATGTTCACAGAATAATGAAGTTTGCTTTATGTGTATAACTGTGGAATCACAGAATATTCTTATAATTAGAAACTGAATAATGATAAGTAAATATGTCATTATAAAACTATGGATCAGATGTACGGTGCAATTTTATAAACAATCTATAGTTTAAGTTTTCTCCAAATTTTTGTAACAAAGAGAGGATTACTCAAAGACTGCTAATATTCATTATTTCTGCTACTTTCCTAGGAATGGAACAGTGGTCCACTTCATGTTTTGAATATAATCCTCCCTGCTCTGCCACTATGGCTCATTTTATAAAGGATATGTATATATTTTTCCTTCTCTCTCTATCTCTTCTCCCTCTTCCATTTCTTAACAGATTTAGGGAGACAGGGTGATCTTTTCATCCCCATTTTAGGCTTATTATCTGTCCTTGAGCACACACCCACCACAGGAAGGAGATGTCCCTGGAAGATCTTGGAAGTGACTTTCAACACACCATCAGGGTACACCTGGGACTCCCTGGAATGTAGCCTTTGAATCCTCTTTTAAGAACTCTCTGTTCTTCTTGATGGGAGGAATCAGCCTCTGAACAGAAGTTGCCTGTATTTCTCCTTTGCTAGCAAGCAATAAAGCTTTTTCTTTTTTCTCAAAACTGTGTCCTCCATATTAAATTGGCATTGGGGACAAGGACTGAACTTTTGGTAACAAAATTTATGACGGAAGAATAGACCCAAGAGCAGCTCCTGCTCCAGCTTTTTGGGGCAGGCCTGGCATTCCAAGCAACTTCACATCCCAGCTGAGGATGTAAGGCAAGCTTGTTGAGGGCTGACTGCTAGAGTTAGGAGACTGGAGAGTTTGCCTCAGTAGAACCAGGAGGTATCCCTGTGAGTAAATGGAGGGACTGAAGGGCTGTCCCAGAAACTGCTGACATCTCTTTTGCATTGGAGAAATCCTGCCTTCCTTCCCTAAACTTTATGGATTGCTCCATCTTGGTCCACTTCGAGAAAAAGAAAACTCAAAGCCCATATTTCTTACCTTTGGTCTCTTAATGTTGTGGCAGATTTTCTGAGTCCTCTGGTCATAGCCTATTATCTTTATTGCTAGCTCTGTTTTCCAGATTATATACTTTGTGTCTTTGAGGCCTGAAAATATGTCTTCTCTATGGTTTAATCAGTTAGTGATACTTTCAATTGAATTTTACATTTTATCTATTCATTAATTTCTGGGACATCTATTTGATTCTTTTTCAAAATAGCTATTTATTTAAATGAACTTTTAATTCCTTTATCTTTTCTCCTGGCTCATCCTTTGATTTTCTTTTAGTTCATTGATCATTTTAACTCTCATTGATGGCTTCATATAGACTTTTGTCCACTTTGGTGTCTGTGGATTCAGTTGTCAGGGGTTATAGATTTTTGGAGGCATGCTAGTGTCCTGTTTTCTCACATTTTCTGTATTTCTGTGTTGACATTTGGCTCTCTATTCATTTGTGTAATTCTCCCACTATTGTCTGAAGGATTCTAGTGAGCTGCTTTCACTTTATTATAAATCCCAATCCAGGCATTTATCCTGGCCCATGTCAAAGAGCCCAGTCAATGTGTTTTCAGTGCTTTTTTCCTTACACCCCTTTGAAGGAACATGATGATCACCTGTGACTGAAAATAATTAAGACAAAACCATATGCTAATAAGTCTTTCAGCTTGCTAAATAATTTCTAAACTTCCAATTGATTTGAAGTGGAACATGGGGATAACACACTACAATAGGCTTAAATGTCAGATTAAAAGAGGAGGAATTGTTATTGTACTCATATGGCATGAACATCAAAGAGAAAGAAGGCAGGATACAATGAGAAGAAATGGAGAAAGTGAGGAGAATAATGGGGGCAGAAAGTGAAGAGTGAATGAGATTATTAAAAATAGAATGAATAAAAAATCGAATGTATTGATCCAATGCCTACTTTACCCTAAAGAAGATGACACTGGCAAACAACCCCTTACAAAAAAAGTAATAAAATAAATCATTCAAACTAATAAAACTAACAAAAAGAAAGAAAGAAAAGAAAAAAACTAGGACCAAAGGAGAAAGCAGGAAAAAAAATAAGTAAAAGTATAGAAGGAAAGATAACATATCTAAAATAAGACAAAAACAAAAAACTAAACATCTAAGCAAGTTAGCAAAAGAAAAATGAAACAAAAAGCAGAACACACACACACACACACACACACACAAATCACATACATGCACATACTCATGCACATGTGCACTTACCAAAATCAGAATAGAATAAAACAAAATAATAAAAAGAAAGAAAAAAGAAACCTACAGAAATTAAAAAATATATATACCAGGGGGCACATAAGGTCAGTGAAAGTGACAAAAAATAGAGAAATAATGATGAGAAGAGAGAGTATGAGTAACAGAGAAACAGAATATGTAAGTCCAATTAATACAACATTTTACATTAAAAAATATCAGAGAAAAATACTCTTTCTAGGAACTCAGCCAATCAGAGGTCTGAGGCAATAGGGTCACAGGACTGAGCATCCCTTGGTTCATCCTTAGTGCTACAAAACTCAAAATGCAACAAACATAATCAATAATCATATAATTTTTAAAAAACAGAAAAAATTTTAAAGACAGAGAAAGAAGAAGAAGAAAGGGAAGTGGAAAAAGAAATTAGCCAGGAGGGGAAATAGCAAAACAGTGAAAAGGAGGGAGGGAAGATCATCAAAAGATAGAACAGTGGTGTATTCCCAGTTAATAAATTATAACATTACAGATTTTTAAAAATTACTGAAGAATAGATTAAGAAATGTAATTCTTGGTAGTGTGGGGGATCTCAAATCAATACATAAAGTGATACAAGTAATATAGGAAAAAATAACATTAGAGAATCAAAAGTTATTCCTTGGTGATGTTTCTGAGATGGAGGGAGTTCTGAGACTCCCTGTTTGGATTCTGCACAATATTGGGAGGTGCAGAAGATATTTAAGCCTCTACAGTATAATCTGAGTGTCTCTGGGTGTGCCAGAAGCAGTTGCACTTGTCCTTTCAGCAGTATGTTTATTATTTGACATATTTAAATGAGATTTCTGCCTCAAATACTTCCCTACACCTAAATTATTTTTATCTCTTCCACCAGCACTGACTCTGGCCAAAGCCTCTTTGGCTTCAGAGTTTTTATGGTATTTCCTAGACATCTAAAATGTCTTAGGATGGCTTGATACAACCTACTAAGAATTCTTAGCCTTATTCTCTCTCTTTCCCAGGATGGAAGAGTGGTTTTGTATTCCCTATGAAATGAGTTAATTGTTTAAAAAAAAAAAAAAAAAAAAAAAAAAAAAAAAAAACTATCCCTTCCCTTCTTAGAGGAAAGAGAAAGATAAGAGGAAGAGGGCTGGAGTACAAAGGAAGCCTAAGACCCGTAAAAAAGGGAGAAGACCCTTGCTTCTGGTGATACCAGGATTCCAGCCATTTTGCTTGTGTTCTAAAATAATGTTAGAAGAGTTTGTTTTGGATGGAAACATAATACAAACATCCCTGGAATCAGAAAATTGAGGGCATCTACAGCACAATCAATTTGGGCAACAATTTAGTGAGATTCCTCAGGAGACATTAAGTATTAGAGGAATTTAGAATTTCACCTAAAATGTTAGACTTTGCATGAAGCAAAGAGAATAAATAAGGTTTTGAAATTATCCTTTCAATTAGCATTTTTAATGAAGAGAGATTCATTTTGATTCCTTAGTAATTTTCAATGAGAAAACATGAATTCTGAGAAAACATGAATTCTTAGAATTGTGGCCTAAAAGAAATCCCAGATATTCCAGAGCCCAAATAAAGATGAATAAATGGTTTTCTGGGTAAAACTAAAATTCTTTGGGAAGATCATTCATTCTATGGGGCTGGGGCCGGGGCTCAGTGGCAGAGCAATTGCCTGGCATGTATGACACTGAGTTCTATCCTCAGCACTGCATATAAATAAATAAAAAGCAAAGGTACATCAACAACTATAAAAAATTTCATTTTTAAAAAAAGACCATGCATTCTAGTTAAGAGAATTTGCAAATTACTACAGGTGTCTTGAACACATGTCATTTGAAATGTTAGGGAGGACAGATGGGAAGAGTGACCCAATTCAGTTAAGTCTAAAAGTCTGAAACTCAGATGGCATTTCAAAGTTGTCCTTGAATGAAAGTGTCTCTGGTACCAATTTATTATGTAGGAGTAGAACGATGAGCTGTCGAATTGGGGATGGCAGTAGAAAAATGGACAGTTTAGAACTGGTTACAGGGAAGTATTTCAGAGCCAGAGATCATGCATTCCTGGAATGTGGAAAAGCTTCCAGAAAGAAAGTTGTTTATCCTCCTCCAACTAGACACAGGGGATTCTTGTTGGAAAGCAGCATTAAAATGTCTCTTGAGAGCATGGTACTGATGAGAGCCTCCCAAAGATAAGAGAGTAATTTTAATTAGTCTTCTTTTAGAAATTATGTTTCTTCAACATTAAATACCAGAGGTTTGCAATGCCAGCAACAACTGTGAGGATATGACAGGGGCTGGGGTTGTGGCTCAGTGATAGAGCGATTCAAGGCCCTCCGTTCTTGTTGGGGTTTAAGTGTGCAGAGTTTAGCTCCCTCAGCCTGACACTTTGCAAGGAGCTATGGCTGTGATTTAGATCAGCTGAAGGCAAGCCTCAGCTAGGAGGAGGAAAAGTTCTCTTCCCCTTATCGCAAGACACAAGTTTCTGCATGGTTTGGCCTAGAGGAAGAAGCTTCCTGCATACTGGACCTGGGAACAGTACATTCAGGGATTAGATAATGTCTACAAAGAACTTTGGGAGGGTACTTATCAAAAACAACAGGAACAATTTGAATTTAGCTCTGTGTACCCGATGAGGCATGATATTTGGGCTATGTGGGTGAAGTGTTACTAAAGAATTGCTTGCTTTGTTAGAAGAAGAATATAAAAGGAACCTGCAAATAAACCTCAGCATGCAGTTGCAATTGCTGCCTTGGCTCTGCATCCCTTACCCAGAGACCCGAATGCACTAGACGTTCACAGGTTCTATCCTCAGCACCACATGAAAATAAATAAATAAAATAAAGCTATTGTGTCCAACTACAACAAAAAAAAAAATAAATATTAAAAAAAAGTGAGGACATGACAGTCTTGAATTATTTTGGACTTCCTATTTTCAATCTCATTTTCTTTCAACCTGAAACAAATGTCTGACAAAGTCATATAATTCCATGGCATGGGAAATGTAAAAACAAAAACTGAAAAAGGTAAGAGGAAAGGCCATGTGATATTTAATTTGCAACTCAAATGTTTTATTCACTGATTAAAAAAAACATATTGAGTGTCTATTTTAGGCAGGAGAAAGTAGATGATCATTTTATCAGCAAGATAAAATGACAACTTAGAGTATAATATAAACATAAAACTGATGAAATGAAAAAAAAAAAGGTCACCAAGTATTGTGTCTTTCACAGTAGAAGTAAAGCAAAGAAAGTTTATGCACTCTTTTTATTTTCTATGTCTGATTTTTCCTATTGGACAATTTGGGGTCTGTGACATTGTTTCAACTACTAAATTGTTTGATTGCAGTATGTTTGCCACACATTTTTCATTTGAATTTTCTTTTTTTCTTCTAATTGTTTTTGGCTTACCAGGATTTTCCATGGCAGATAATGGGGAAGAAACATTGGTAATTTAGGTTGATCATCTTATTTTAGGAAAAACTTCAAAAAAGGACAGGCTCTTTTTCTTTTTTTTTTTAATCAAAAAAGAAAATCAAAGTTCCCTTCCTTTGTTTTTTAATATTTTGTAAATATTTGATCCAGTATATTTCAGAACATTTCTTTTTCTTTTCATTTCCACCGGGCTTGTAGGAGAATATGTGCTTTTGAAGAAGACTTGGCAAGTGTGCTCTACTGAAGGATCCAAGAGTGGAACCCCCTGGGATCATACTCTTTCAGCATCTCTTCTCCACCAGTAGAATAATATGACAAAGCTTTTTTATTGTTGTTGTCCCTGTTTTGATTATGTTGTTTATATATAATTCTTGCTAGCTTGGTTGCTCTCCAGCATCTTTCCATCGCTGTCTTTGGAGAAACAAGCTTTCAGGAATTCCAAAGCCATGATAAATGTGCTGGCAACACCCTGAGTAATCCTGGAATGAACTCATGATCCCCAGTGTTGTCGAACTTCCAGGTTTTCTATTCACAAACACTGTGAGATTTCTACTGTGTGTCCTTTTGAAGTGCTGAATTTGTAGTACTTAGTTACATGGCATTGGATATTACTACAGAAGATCCATGACTGTACCTCCCAAGTGGAAACTTTGTAAGGAATAGCGTTAAGATCCAGAAAGCTTGACATCAATTTCCTTTTGGCTCTGTAGTACCTGGAAATCTAGAGCACTAAGTTCCTTATTTTTCCTCTTAATGAGAGAAGTTTCCTTCTGAAGTAAACCCTTGGTGAGCTTATCAGTTTGTATTTATTTTTGTTTTTATTCTTTGTCACAACTCCAGCCAACTTGCCTGTACCATACTTACTCCTTATTTTGGTGTAGACTTGGAGATGATTTTTCTAATCTTCTATTTGTACTAAGGGCTTGTTAGTTATTCTTCTTGTTAATATATTGTTCTTTATGTGTATGAATTTTTTTGTATCTAGGGAAACAAAACATTCATAAAAGAAATTAGAATTTGCACAGCATTATAATCCCTCCATGTCTTCAGCTACAGAGATGGTAGTAGTCAGTCAGAAAATGCATGGTGGGCAGCCTAGACTCCTCCAATACACCAATAAAAAACACAAACCCAAAACAAAACATTTATCCACATGAAATCCTCAGCAGAGAAACTGAAAACAATACCATTGCCCAATATAAAATTGCTGTCTCTCTGACCATCAAATGCATGCTTTATTTCTTCAGTAAAGGGAAGGGACCTTTGTTATAACTTTTATTATTTGGGTAACACCCTTTTCTCTTGTTCTTCGAAAAATTCTTTTTTACTATCTTACATATCCTGTTAAAAAGCTAAAGGTCACTACTACAACATACTTTTTAATTTAAAAAAATCTGTGAATGTAGAAATTGTTGAGGAGTCACAGCAAGAAACACAGTGATATTTATTACCAAGCTATTCTTCTACAACTTTTAATAAAGATATGATTGAAATGCTCTTCAGAAGATTTTTCCTCTTCTTTTCGATTTTTTTCTTCTGTGTAAATAAAAATTATTGTAGTGTTCTGGATTGAACCCAAGGCCTCCTTCATATTAAGCAAGTGTTCCACCACTTGCTATACCTCCAGCCTTGGGGATTTTCCAGGATGTTTTGGTTTAGATATTAGATGCTCTCCCCAAGCTCATGTGTGAGACAATGCTAGAGTTTAGAGGTGAACTGATTGGGTCATGAGTGTTTTCAACTAATCAGTGCATTAATCCCCTTGATGGGGATCAAGTGGGTTGTAACTGAAGACAGGTAGGGTGGGGTTCAAGGTAATGACTTTGGGGTTACATGTTTTCCATGGTGGTGAGGGGATTCTCCCCTCCCCTACCCCTCTCTCTTTCTCCTCTCTCTTGCTTTCAATTCCATGACCTGAGGCCCTTTCCTTCACCACACTCTTCTGTGGTGAAGTTTTGCCTCACTGAGGCCCAAAGCAATTGAATCTGTTATCTATGGACGGAGACCTCTGAAACCCTCAGCCCCAAATAAAGTTTTCTTCTATTGATATTTTTCTTGTCAGGTCTTTTGTTTACAGTGGTGAAAAAGTTGACTAAAACACAAAGTGTTCTTTTTTTATTAACATCAAGATTTCAAGAACTTAAAAAAAGTATTGCTCTCCTGACATGTCAAATATATCATGGCTAAAGGTGGATCCATATCTTGCTCATCCAGGACCCATTTAAGATTGTTTAAGTGAGTAACTATAAGACGGAAAGCATGCTGAAGCATAATCAAAGGCTCTTACATGCTTTCACTCATGATAACAGCAGTCTTCTATATTTCACAGTCAAAAGGGTCATAGATATATATCTATAGTAATTAATATGAAAAAATACCAAAATTGGAAAACAAAATATGATAATTTTTATGGATTATATTGCAGCAACAAAGCCAGCATTTATTTACTTTGTGATCTTGGGGATGGCACACTGTAAACTGTATTTCTCCTTTGCAATAAGGTCTCTGATAGACATTGACAATGAGAAGCACTACAGTATAATTAAAGTGTAAGACAACACAGGGATTCATTTTACCCATTTTTTGTTTATTCTGAGTGTCTGTCTCTTGGCCCTAGAAAAAGCACATTACTTCATAGAGGAACTGGTCTCAGGCTTCATCTTCTGTTCTTGTTCACAGAGCTAGCTTTATCATAGGACTTAGCTGTGTAAGCAACAATAGGCAGTGTTCCATCTTCCCAGATAAGAATGCTAACTCTCTGGGGTCCCTGCACTAAGTTCCCAAGAACTGAAAGTATTCATAGAGTATCCCACCTTCAAAAGCACCAATATCATCTAGCAACTACTCCCAACTCCTGTGTTCTGTGAGAATCCACCTCTTTCCCCAGAATAGAAAGTCCAAGAGACCAAGGCAAAAGCATGAGTGCCATGTGATCATCCTCAGGGTCCATGCATGTGTACATTCCTTTTTTCAAACTTCCTCAGTGAAGAGATATTTATTAACTTGGAGTTACCTCCATGTCCCTGTTTTCTTTTTTTTTTAATTGTTGTTCTTTGTTTTCTCTCTCTCTCTCTCTCTCTCTCTCTCTCTCTCTCTCTCTCTCTCCCTCCCTCCCTCTCTCTCTCTCTCTCTCTCTCTCTTACCTTTTCTAACCTGAAAAAAAAATCCATGTGTAAAATTTGTTCCAGCAATATTTCCCTTTTCCTTTCTAGCCCCTAACTTATGAAAAAATATAATATTAGTTAATATTAATATAATTAATATCATGTGTGGTATTAATACGTAATTTCCCCATTAGGCACTACATCTCCTCTTTAGCATTGATCCAGATGTAAACTAACTATATTTACTTACTAGCCAGGGAGATACTCAAACTCATATTGAATGTTTTGAACTTACAATAATTTTACCTGATCCATATTTCAGCTGGCTTCATTGAAGAGAAACCAAGCACGGTTTTCCCTTGAGGTTCATTGAGCTTTGAGTCTTTGATTGACACCTTTTATTTCATTTTTAGTGATTAATATTTTTTATGATATGGAGTCTTGCATATAACTCAGGTTGACCTTAAACTTATGATCCTCCTGAGTATCTTGGGTTGATAGGTTTAATGTGTAAAGAACTTTATTGCAGTTATTATTCTGCATATTGCTTCTGTCCTATATTTTCTCTGTTCTTCTGGGATACCAATTCACATGTATATTAGAACTTTAACTGTGCTCCCATGGGACAGAGACAACCATATTTTATATATTCATCAATTGTTCTACATTTATGTATGACTAATAGTTCCATTTCTCTCAAATTTCTTTTATTTCATGCTATTCATAATAAATTTCTTTTATTATCAGACTCTATCAAGTATTTCATTCTTATGAACTCTTTTCAAACTTAGTGTGAAGAAAATATATTTATAAAAGTAAAATATGATATTTTCTGTTAATTTAATATTAAATATTAGACATTTTATAAAATATAATATAGAAAATAATCTCCTATAAAGAGAATATCCTACTCTACTATATGTGTCTTAATAAATTACTGATATCAATCTCGACAGAAATTTATCTGGCTTTTTTCCTTACCAATTAAAGTTATTTTTCAACAATTTTTAAACATTTTACAATACTTTATAAAAATAAGGAGTAAACATAAAATATTTACTGATTTTAATGTAATTTTACATATGGTTAATGAAAGAATAAATCGGGGTGGGAGGGGAAGGGAAGGGACATGGATTAGAAATATGGTGGAATGTGATGGACATTATTATCCAAAGTACAAATATGAAGATGCAAATTTATGTGAATATACTTTGTATACAAACAGAGATATGAAAAATTGTGCTCTATATGTGTAATAAAAATTGTAATTCATTGGGCTGTCAAATATAAATAAAAAATTAATTAAAAAAGAATAAATCTTCATGATTTAAAGGACATTTATACAAATATCTAGATGTGCATTAAAAAATCTTACTTAATTATATTTCTATTTTAAGTTACTTCCTAAAATTTTGGTTATGCCATTATTTTTCTGGCTATCATATTCACATGTAAATAATTCAGGCTAAGAGTTGGTAGGGATATTATAAGAGATACATATGTTTGACACCCCAAAACACATAATATGAGTTAATTTTAGAATTTTCAGTGATTAAAGATTGTGAACAACATTGTAACTAGCTACACATTCATCTCTGAATTCTTCTTTTGGAAGGGAGAATGAGAAGGCTCCCCATAGCCCATACACTTGGTACAACTTAGTTTTTCGTACATCATTTGAATACCACAATAGAAATTAGACTCCATTTTAACGTCAACATTTCAGTTTCCCCTATAGACACTGTAACAAGGCTACTAATTAACTTTGATATTTTGTTTCTAGAGTTAAAGATGAAAATAGTCATTAGTATGTTTTCCCATAAGAATCCCCAAGAAACTATACCAGTTCTGAGTAAATATGCTCTTTATATAAAAAGTGGAAATACAATGGATATCAATGTGGAGAGAAAATTGCTTCATTCAAGTCAGAATAAGAAACTGTAGCTAGTTTTTAAGAAGAACATAAAAAAATAAGCATCAATAATAAAGTAGTACAATTTTGATAAAAACAAACGTCTTAGATTTCTAGGTTTTAGGTAAGGCTGAATCTGGATGTTAATCATTTGATTTCCAGAGAAGTCAGAATAATGTGTTTTAAAATGAGGCACATATGCTGATTGGAGAGAGATATACAAATGTTTATATATGTTTCTAAATATCTCTGGATTTTAATGTGAACACAGTCTCTGTTGAAAGGGAATCGAAAATAATATGGGTTAGAAATGAATTTTTATAAGACTTTAAAAAACATGCCTAATATATATTTGATCATAGTAAAAAGAAATTTCACAATGAATCAGCAAAGAAAACCCCTGGGGAATTTGTTGCAAGTAAGTATTTCTTCTATTTTATTCTGAATATGTGACTATAAGATTGAGTCAGTTAAACTCAGATTTAGAGATACAAAGAAAATATTTCTGTCACTCATGAAGAAAGATTCAAAGAACATATTTGAAAGAGTTGTATTTTTCTATTAGAGTAGCATCATGAGCAATAATTCTCAAAAATGTATATTAAAAATATTACTGATACATATTCCATTTTCTCTACTAAAGGATTCAATATTTTAATATTACTGAATGCAAATTATTTATTATTAACTAAAGCTAATGATGCATTGAAACTTATTGAAGAATTGGGAAAAATATTGCAAATTCCATGTAAAATTTCAACTGTGCATTTATTTACCACTTTGGCAAATTATATTGTATGTAGTCTTAAAATCAGTAAAAGTCTTCTTTTCTTGAAGAAGTTCTAGTGGCTACTACCAAAAACAAAAATCTAACCATACATATATCATCAGAAAATAATCACTTAGAAAAGATTGCTTGCAAAATGTCAGTTTTTATTAGCTATACATTTTGGAATGCAGATATATCCAGAAAATATACATCTTTCTGAAAGAAACTGAGCAGAAGATGATTTTAACAATAGGGGAATTAACCTTATTAACCTAAAAAATGTTTTCCTGTTTAATGGGTGAGATTGTAGGAGTTAGGTCTGCATATATTAGGAAAACTAGATAAAGTGTGCAGATATTTCCAGCAGGAAATTATAAAGCCATCCTTTTGTAAAGTGATATATATATATATATATATATATATATATATATATATATATATATATATGAGAATTAGGAAAATGAGTATCCAGAAAGGAGATAAGAGTAAGAGGGGTTAGCCTGTGGTCTGACTGCTACATAAAATGTGAAAACTCTCGAAGGAAAACAAAACACATGCACATCTACTCTTGCTGAGTTCTTCATTATCAGTTCAAACTCTTCACTTGATGTATCCTTAAAATATTGCTTAATTATTTATCACCTCCACCCCCTTGCAGGTCAGATGGCATGTTGACAGAATTGAACCATGAAGAACCACACAGTAGTGACAAACTTCATTATTGTAGGATTGACAGAGGACCCAAATTGGGAAATTGTAATTTTCCTTTTTCTATTTGTAACATATCTTTTGAGTACTACAGGAAATCTTACCATCATCCTTCTGACCTTGCTGGATCCCCACCTCAAAACACCCATGTATTTCTTCCTAAGAAATTTTTCCTTCTTAGAAATCACACTGACAACTGCCTGCATCCCTAGATACCTGGTCAGCATAGTCACTAAAGAAAAGACTATTTCCCGTGATGCTTGCTTGGCACAGGCACTTTTTGCTGTTTTCATAGGTATAACAGTTTTTCCTGTTGGCAGCTATGTCCTATGACCGCTATGTGGCCATCTGCAAACCCCTTCATTATGCAACCATTATGAGCAGCAGAGTGAGCCACCTGCTGGTTGCTGCCTGTTGGATAGCTGCTGGGGTAGCAGTTACCCCTGGAGTTATAGTGAGTCTGACCCTAGAGTTCTGTGATGGTAATGTTATTGAACATTTTATTTGTGACTACTTTCCTATCCTGAAACTCACCTGCACAGACACACACAACATAGAATTGTCAAATGTTATTTTAGCCATTATCACCCTCTTGAATACACTGGCACTGGTATTATTCTCTTATATCAAAATCATAACAACTGTTCTGAAGATCCCTTCTGCCCAGGAGAGAAAAAAAAAAGGCTTTTTCTACCTGTTCCTCCCACCTGATTGTTGTCTGCATCTCTTATGGCAATTGTATTTTTATGTATATCAAACCTTCTGCAGAGGAAAGGATATCTTTAAACAAGGGGGTCTCAGTGCTCACCGTTTCCATTGCACCTGTACTAAACCCTTTCATTTATCCCCTAAGAAATAAGCAAGTGATACAAGCCCTGAGGGATCTAGCAAAAAGACATACCTTTACAACTTTGAAATAACAGCTTTGGCTTTTGTAAAAGCATATTACTGAAAATTAGTGAAAATTACAGCCTGTACCAGCTATCTTTATAACACATCCCTTTAATTTGTTTGTTTTGTATTATGGCAGTCATGAAAGTCATTCATAAGGAGCCTTTGATGTCCTTCTGGGTATTTTTCTTTTCAATAACTTGATGAATCCCCATGGTATTCTCTCTTGAATTGCTCAAATCACTTCATTATTTGAATGTAATTGTGTAATTTTTGTTCACCAAAATATTCCACTATGAATCCTTATTAGAAATCTCATACATGGTTTTCTACAACAGATAAGCCCACTTGTGAACTCCATAGATATTAGTTTATTTTATCAATCTCTAAGAAAGACTGCTTTCTTAGCCACACAATGTTAATATTTTATTAAAATATGTGATGTTGCAGGAAGCTAACCTGCCTTCTACCTTCCCTTCCTCTTTCTCTTTCTCTTGCCTTCTGTTTATTTTTCTTCCATTCTTATTTTTTGAACATATAGGAGGACAGATATTTTCATATACTTTCTTTCTCCTCACTTTTTGTATGTTTTCTGTCACCTTTTATTAAACATTTTTTCTTTGTTTCTCTCCTATCTCAGTTAAATATTCAAAGGTATATTCTTGTAATGGTGAATATTTTATATAGTTTCCACTACTACTTTTTCATATTATATTCTGGTATCCCATATCTTTATGCATTTGATCTCCACAACTAAGGAAAACAATAAAAAACAGTCATCAACATGGTATATACCCTCCTACCCCCATCCTATGTATGTGTGTATTGTATCTACAAGAATCCAATGACTCACCACCAGTACTCATCAAAGACGTGCAATTTTATTCTTCTTTTCATGAGTGTGTCTGTATGTTTTGAAGATATGTGATCAGGTTCTAAAATATCACTTATTCACATTTAAAGAGATAGGGATAAAAAATGGGCTATACATTTTTTTGTTAACAAAAAAAATATTCTCCAATTTGAGAACAAATTAGGAATTTTTGAAATCTTTATCATTTTTAGATAAACCTACTTTTTTAAACTTATTTCCTTGTAGATTTTATACTGATTACATTGAAAATTTTCTATTGGTGCATAATAATTATACATAATAGTGTATTTTGGCATATTATGGTATAATAGTGTATTGAGGCATATTCATACATGCACATAACATAATTTGATCAATTTAATTCCCCAGTACCAACATGTACATTTACCCTCCAGTCCTCTCTCCACCCAATGTCCTTCTTCTATCCTACTAGTTTTCCTTTTATTTTCATGAGATCTCCATTTTTTTATTTTTTTCTCTCTAGCTTCCATATATGAAAGGAATTCATGAGATCCTTGATTTTTGTATTTGGCTTATTTCACATGATAAAACTCTCTCATTCCATCTATTTTCCAGCTTATGACATCATGTCCTTTCATTATTTTTGTTGTTAAAAATACACACATACACACAAAATATTTTCCATTCATTTGTTGTCAGATACCTAGGCTGATGGTTTCAATAGGAATATCTGTAATTTTGAAAGAAGATTTGGAGAAGTAAGTATCTGATTCTCTGGGAAAGAGATTGAAATACATGCTAGGACCAACATTATACCTGGATGGGGACAGAAGCACTTGTGAAGGACAAATGCTAAAATGGAGGTTCACATTCCTTTTTAAAGGCTGAGAATCAGAGAATCAGAACACCACAGAGTGCCTCTTTTCTTGGCTCCCCATTCCATGCAGAGTAGTATCCTTTGAGTAATCATAATAGTAAAATACAGCCAAAAGAGCTACAAGAAGACAGATTCATTTTGGGAACAGTGCAAAGAGAAGAGCCAAAGTCAAATGAGAAGGAAGAACCCAAATGGAGACAGATATCTGCACCCACCCTCCAACATAACTCTGATGAAATATTCTGCCCCCAAAATATAAGTATTACTAAGCAATGCCTTACTTGTGGTTACTGAAGTTAACCACAGTAATAGAAAACTTGAAGCAGAGCCCATCTCCTGGCTGGATTATGCAGATGACCTCAAGAAATATTCAAAGAATTAATGGCTGATAATTTTCCAAAATTGATGGCACAAACAAAATTAAAGACCTAAAATGTCCAGAGAAGAAACTTTTTAGTTTGAGTCCATCCCATTTATTGATTCTTGATTTTAATTCTTGTGCCATAGGAGACTTATTAAGGAAGTTGGGGCTTAATCCCACATGATGGAGATTAGGGCCTGATTTTTCTTCTATTACATGCAGTGTCTCTGGTTGTATTCCTAAGTCCTTGATCCATTTTAAGTTGAGTTTTTATGCATGGTGAGAGATAGGGGCTTAATTTCATTTTGTTGCATACGGATTTCCAGTTTTCCCAGCACCATTTGTTGAAGAGGCTATCTTTTCTCCAGTGCATGTTTTTGGCACCTTTGTTTAATAGAAGATAGTTGTAATTTTGTGGGTTAGTCTCTGTGTCCTCTATTCTGCACTATTGGTCTACCAGTCTGTTTTGGTGCCAATACCATGCTGTTTTTGTTACTATTGCTCTGTAGTATAGTTTAAGGTATGGTATAGTGATGCCACCTTTTTCACTCTTCCTGCTAAGGATTGCTTTAGCTATTCTTGGTCTCTTATTTTTCCAGATGAATTTCATGATTGCCTTTTCTATTTCTATGAGGAATGTCATTGGGATTTTTATAAGAATTGCATTAAATATGTATAGTGCTTTTGGAAGTATAATTATTTTGATAATATTAATTCTGCCCATCCAAGATCAAGGTAGATTTTTCTATCTTCTAAGGTCTTCTGTAATTTTCACTTATAGATCTTTCACCTTTTTTGTTAAGTTGATTCCCAAGGTTGTTTTTTTTTGAGCCTATTGAAAATGGGGTAGTTTTCATAATTTCCCTTTCTAAGGATTTTTCACTGATATACAGAAATACCTTTGATTTATGGGTGTTAATTTATGGGTCTGCTACTTTGCTGAATTCATTTACTAGTTCTAGAAGTGTTCTGGTGAAACTTTTAGAGTCTTCTAGTGTATAATCATATCATCAACAAATAGTTCCAATTTGAGTTCTTCTTTTCCTATGTGTATCCCTTTAATTTCTTTAGTCTGTCTAATTTCTCTGGGCAGTGTTAAATAGAAGTGATGAAAGAGGGCATCCCTGTCTTGTTTCAGTTTTTAGAGGGAATGCCTTCAATTTTTATCCTTTTAGAATGATGTTGGCCTGGGGCTTAGTATAAATAGCCTTAATGATGTTGAGATATGTGCCTGTTATCCCCAGTTTTTCTAGTGTTTTGAACATGAAGGGGTTCTTGTATTTTGTCAAATGTTTTTTCGTGGCAGCCGCCACAACAATTCACGCACCCTCCGGTAATGAAAAGTATTCAGTAATCGCCTTTTGCTGTAACTTTTTTCCTGATAATCCTTCTTCTTCTGAACTTTCTTTTTCTTTTTCTTTCTGACTTGAGTTCCTGGGCTTTTATCAACACATGCCCTAACTATTCTTGGTTCCACTGGGGTGTCTCTTTCCCTTATCAATTTACTTCTCACCCCTTCCATATTTTCATTGCAAAGACAATACAATACACTGAGACAAAACAAGACACAAATATACTGTATCAAACTTCTCCATTTTCTTGAAATGGCCATTTTTCCTCTCTTTCCTTTCTCGCCCTATCTGCCTAGGGATGAGCGGATTGCTCCCGTCCTATCTATGGACGGGCAGCTTTTTTTTTGTCACTTACCCCCGAGTGTCCCGGGGCTCCCCGTAACGGGCCACCATCTGCCACAGTCCGGCTGCAGCAGAATAACCAGGGGGTGACGAATAACTTGTGTACGTTGATACAGCAGGAATAGGAGCCTTTTATTGTAGGGCAACAGAGCTATTTATACATTTTGCACAGCTTATCTTAATTAGCATAAACTAGATACATCAATCAACCAATAAGGAATCTCCACACTTAATGGCTCACTTTTGTTACTTCTCAAACCACTCCCTCTGACATTTTGCCAGGCACCATCCAGACTTGTTTACCAACTCTAACATTTCTCAGGCAAAATACCAGGTGTTATTTTTGACTTATTTACAGACCTTAACATGTTGTGGTTTATTTGACTCTTGAACTTGAGAAGAGTTTGTTTGATGAATGTAGATGCTCCATTGTTTGGGGCATATATATTTATAATTGTTCAGTCTTGTTGGTATATGGTTCCCTTGAGCAGTATGTAGTGTCCTTTTTGATTGACTTTAGTTTGAAGTCCTCTTTATTTGCTATGAGGATGGAAACCCCTGCTTGCTTCCACAGTCCATGTGAGTGGTATGATTTTTCCCAACACTTCACCTTCAGTCTGCGAATGTGTTTTTCTATGAGATGAGTCTCTTGGAATCAGCATTTTGTTAGTTTTTTTAATCCAATCTACTAGTCTATGTCTTTTGACTTATGAGTTTAGGCCATTAACATTCAGGTTTATTATTGAGACATGATTTGTATTTCCAGCCATTTTTGTTTACTTTTGGTATTTAATGTAACTTGGTTTCTTCTCTGATTAGATTTTTCCTTTAGTATAATCCCTTTCTCTTTTATTTCCTCTTCTTTGAATATTTTGCTGAGGATGTTCTGTAGTTCAGGCTTTCTAGTTATAAATTCTTTTAACTTTTGTTTATCATGGAAAGTTTTTATTTCATCATCAAATCTAAAACTTAGTTTTGCTGGATATAAGATTCTTGGTTGGCATCCATTTTCTTTCAGAGCTTGGTATATGTTGTTCCATAATCTCCTGGCTTTGAGGGTCTGGGTTGAAAAATCTGCTGATACAAATTTGTCTCCCCCTATAGGTGATCTGTTCCTCTCTCTTGTGGCTTTTAAGATTCTATCCTTATTCTGTATGCTAGGCATTTTCATTATAATGTGCCTTGGTGTAGATCTCTTGTAATTTTGTACATTTCGTGTCCTATAAGCCTCTTGTATTTGGTTTTCCAATTCATTCTTCATGCTTGGGAAATTCTCTGATGTTATCTCATTGAAGAGATTGTGCATTTTTTTGGTTTGAAACTGTGCTTTCCTATATCCCAATAACTCTTATATTTAGTCTTTTGATGATGTTCCATAATTCTTGGATGTTCTGTTCATGGTTTCTAACTTTCTTCACCATGTGATCAACTTTATTTTCCAGATTGTGTACTTTGTTTTCATTATCTGATGTTCTTTCTTCCAAGTGATCTAGTCTGTTTGTTATGGTTTATATTGAGTTTTTTAATTTGATTTAGTGTATCCTTCATTTCAAGGATTTCTGATTGGTTTTCTTCAGAGTCTCTATCTCTCTCTCTTGAAGAAATATTTTGCTACCTATATTTACTCTCTTATCGCAATGTTGAAGTGATCAATTTTTGCTTGTATTTACTCATTTAGGTCATTCTTTAATTCACAGATCATTTTAATTATGAACCTCTGAACTCTTTCTCTGACATTTCATCAACTTTGCTGTCCATGGGTTCTATTATTATAGTGTCCTGGTTTGTTTGAGGCACTTTCCTCCCTTGTTTGTTCATGTTGTCTATGTGACTCCTTTTCTTTCAGTGTGGATCTGAGATATTACAGTTTCTTCCCTAAATTATTTTAGTACCTGTGCAGATTGTCTGTACCTCACCTTGATATTGGGCTTCCAGACCCTGCTGGTGTTCCTCAATGGATGCTACTGCATCCTGGATCTGAGACCTGCATAAGTTGGAGTGAGTGTATCTGGGCCATTGGGCTTGACCTCCAGTGGTAGTCTGCTGGACTGAAGGGGCAGTCCTGTGCCAGAGGCTAGGCTCTGTTGGTTTCTGCCCCATGGAGGAGAGTGAAGCGGGACTACTGAGAACCTAAAACCCATGTGGCTGGATTGGAAGGTGTGGGCTGGATCTCTGTTCTTGCTGTATTCCATTGTTAAGAACCAGCAGTCCTGCACCAGAGGCTGAGCTCTGTCAAGTGTCCACCCTGCCGGGAAAGGTGTGTATCAGGCCCATTGTGCACTTGGGCCCCACAGAGGCCAGTGTGCATGGATCTGGGCCACTCGACTTGACCTCCTGCAGTAATCTGCTCTTTATATATGTTTCCATGTGCGTTTATCCATAAATATTATGTGTATACTTATATGCAAATATTCACATATTTATATATGTATTTAAATGCATAGATATATATGTACTTATTTGTAATTAGTGTATGTCTATGTCTAGGAATCTCTGAAGAATTTGATTTTTTTCTTTACTCCTTTATTAAATAATGGTCATAGGAATATTGATATCTTGAAATTTGCCTTGGTACATTGTTTCTTTCAACTATTAGATTTTGAGGATGCAGGGCTAGAATGCCACATGAAACTTTAGAAGGCATACACTAGTTATAAGCATGTACACACATCTATACACTTATATGCAACATTTGAACATATGTATACACACATAATGTATATATTTAAACACACACACACACACACACACACACACACATACACACTCTTGTGGATCTCTATGTTCTGGAAGATTAAAACTAAGACCAGGGGCTGGTAATGTGGCTCAAGCAGTATGCACTCGCCTGGCATGCATGCGGCCCGGGTTCGATCCTCAGCACCACATACAAACAAAGATGTTGTGTCTGCCGAAAACTAATAAATAAATAAATAAATATTAAAAAAAAAACTAAGACCAAGTAACAGCAGCAGATCATGGGCATCTGGAGAAAAAGACTTGGTGCTAAGCGTGGCCTATATTTACTGTTTCTAAAGACAGCAGCTTTCTGAACCTTCATTCATTCATCCATCTACTTACTTATTGAATAAAAAAATTTCATTAAATTTGTGGACTGTGGGCACAGGTTAATGATATAAATTTTTGCTTCATTTGGACTACATATGACTCATTGAAAAGTACTTAATATTAGAAACTTAATCAGCACACCACTCAACTTTATAAACAATACTTTCTTTATAAAATACATGTAATGCTTTTTAATAATATCCTGAGTAAAATAACAGGAGAAAAGTTTAGGCAATTAAATATGACATTAAATATACTCACACAGTTTCTAACTTATGCATAGTTCTTAATAGTAACCCTTTTCTTACAGAGCTTTGTCTAACAGTATTTTTGGCCACTTAAAGTCTAATAAACAGTCAATGCTTTGTTCAGTATTGTATAAATATCACTTCAAAAGGCAATTAGTTTCATTTGTTGTCCAACCATAAATCTTGTTCATAGAGAAATTGATATATTTTCTGTGCTTCCCAGCAAGCCCTCCTTGTTTTTTGTAGGGGTTTGGTGTTTGGGATTGGGGTCCCTGATGACTTCATGGCTGTGGCATGCTTGATGCTGCAAAAGTTTCTGTGCAAAGGCATAGGTTGCCTGGTTGCTATGGTAATGCCCTTCATGCTAGAATCTTATCAGCTTTGACCTTAGGCATATAACTCCTGGAAATAAAGACACTTGCTTGCTTGATAACTAAAATGTCTCACCAAGCTCTGGTGCTCCTGGAGCTGCCCACCTAACACTAAATTCAGACAATGTACCTTCTTAAGAACTGCACAAACCTCCTAACATTGCATATTTTAACTATAAAATGTGACTGCAGAATAAGCAACCTTACTGATACTCTAAAACTCTAAACAATAATGTGGTTATGGTACTAATGACCTAATGTAACCTATTGTTATAAATAAGCGTGGCTGCTTGGACAAAGGGCCACTCTGCCACCTTCCCAGCCCTGCACCTTGTCTCTGTGTCTCCTTTCTTTGAGATTCTTTACACCTGATGCCCAACGAGGGGCTTGAACCCCTGGCCCTGGGATTAAGGATCCCATGCTCTACCAACTGAGCCATTTTTAATCTCTTCTCAATAGATTCATGCTATAGCCAACAACTGTCCTCACCTTTCGAGACCCTAGGTAAAAATGTGTAAATCCACAAGTTCCACTTTCTAACATACTTTGGATAGATGTTACCCATTTCTCTCCTTTTCATCCTTACTCCTTTCTTCATGTTTTTTATTGATACTCATTCTAAGTTCATTTGGGCTAGTGCCTAAAGGTCTAATAAGGTATCTACTTACATTTCTCATTTATTACTTTGTTTTGACACCAAGGGCAAGCCTATTCTATAAAAGAAAAATGGATATGTCCTCACATATACATCTCATGCTTTTACACAATTTTGTGACCAATAAAATATAAATTTAAATCATAAAATTTCTCATATCCTATTAGACATGCTTTGGTTAAACAAACACATCATACTCTTAAAACTTAACTTTAATATAAAATATGAGCCTCTCTCATAGTAATGTTAAATATTGTTTTATTTACAGTTAATACACTCAACATACAATACAAACTTTATACTCACAATTGGTTTTCTGCTTTGGATAGACATTTTATTCCCACCAGCCATTACCAAAAATTTATGTAATATATAGATTTCCACCAGACCCAGGAGGACAAGACCCTATGCCTCTGATCACATGGAGAAAAGGATAGACTGCTATGCCTATGTCAACAGGTCCAGTTTGGATTCAGCTCAATGCATGAGACTTATCAATTATAAATGGACATAAGGAACTTCACAACCTGATTCCCAAGTTTTGTTTGATTGTGGATGAGGAAAATATCACCAAACAAAAGGACAATGATCACTCTCCTCTAAAGAGAAGATACACTGAAAGAGGATCCCAAGCTACTAGACTTCCAGTGACTTGGGGAAATACAAAATGTTAACAACATCAGTTCAACAGCTGTTGGCTCAAATGGGGTTAAAATGTCCTCCAGAAAACAGTTTCTGCTTTGATTGATAAACTCACAGAGAACTCTGTAAATGCTTTGGTCTTAACAATAATGTTGTTCTTTTGTTGTACCCCAGCTATGGAAATTCAGTACAGTCATACTCCTTGATTTCTAAAACCCATTATGCTATCTGGGTTCACTTGGCTAAAATTGTTATATACCTACAAAAATGTCTCATGGTACCCATTATTGTCTTAACAGGCTAACTGTGTTCTTACCATCCCTACAGGATTTAATAGGCCACCATCCTGCATAATGTATGCATAAAAGGGTTATTCCCTTTGATAAAACTGTGATAATTCAGTGAGCCCTCTCTCTAAGACAAAATTTGACACTTTGACATTTTCCGTAGTGGGTATCCCTGGACTAGCTGTCAAGGCTACAAAACCACTATAAAACTGAACTATGTTATAGGAAATAATATTAATTATACCTCTATGGCAATTAATATGCTTCATGAAGAACAAAAACAACATCATCACACCATATTTGACAATTGGGCCCAAATTGATCATTTGTTACTATTACATCATGAAGCACGTCAAGAGTTTAATAATAAGTGTTGCTTTAACTTAAGTGATAACAGTAATTCCATTTCAAAGGAGTTAAATTACTTTAATGATATCATTGATAAGGTATGACAAGATGATGAAGGTTTAGACTTATTGGATTGGCTAACTTCGTGGTTACCCAACTTTACTTGGGTCAAACAATTATTCATAGGTGGATGTTTACTAATACTGGGATTGTTATGTTGTACTTGCTGTTGTCAATACCTACCCTACTTTTTTTTTGCCTTCACCAACATTAAGAAGGAAACAAATATTATTCATCCAAAAGGCCTTTTAAAAACCAAGAAAGGGGAGCCTTAGGGGTTCTGTGTTTGGGATTGAGGTCCCTGGTGGCTGTGGCATGCTTGGTGCCTGGAAATTTTTATGTGTAAAGGCATAGAATGCCCAGTTGCTATGATAATGTCCCCCATACTAGAGTCTTATCAGCTTTAACCTTAATCTTAGGCACATAACTCCTGGGAATAAAGGAACTTGCTTGTTTGATAACTACAATGCTTCATCAAGTTGCCCACCTAACAGTAACTTCAGACAAGTTAACTTCACAAACCTCCTAACATTGCATATTGCAACTATGAAATGTAAGTGCAGAATAAGCAACCTTACTGATATTCTAAACAATAATGTGGTTATGGTACTAATGACCTAATATAACCTATTGTTATGAATAAACGTGGCTGCTTGGACAAAGGGTCTCCTTGCCACCTTCCCTGCCCTGCACCTTATCTCTGTGTCTCCTTTCTTTGAGATTCTTTACATTTATTCACACATTTCTGCCACTCTCCTCAAAGATTAAATGGTATTAATTATTTTAATTTTAGAAGATATTGAAGTTAGCATTATTAAATGACTGTACCTAAACAGTTCCCTTAGCCTTGTGTGAATTAGCGGTAAAGAAAAATAATTTTTATGAAAGAGTAAAGATAATATAGAAAGTAGATACATAGAACTGGAAAATGCCACCACCATTCCTGAGTTATCAAGTTGGTCCTAAAAAAAAAAAAAAAAAAAAGGAGGAGGAGCAGGGGGAGGAAGGGGAGGGGGAGGAAGAGGAGATGAAGACAACGACGACAAATGTGGTTTACTTTTATAGAAACATTAAAGAAGTTTGCCAAGTGAGCAAGCAAATAAACCAATAAAAAAAGAGACATTAAATAAGTAGATTATTTTAGAAAAATATTGTTGGATGTGGTGGCACAGGCCTATAATCCCAGCAGCAGGAGGATCACAAGTTCAAATCAGCCTCAGAAACTTAGTGAGACCCTGTCGCAAAATAAAAAATAAAAAGGACTGGAGATGTGACTCAGTGGTTAAGTGCCCCTGGGTTTCATCCCTGGTATCAATAAAGAAAAAAAAAAGAAAAAGAAAAACATTAAGGCATTTTTTCTTATCTTAGAGGAGTTTAATTAAGTACAAAATGAGACAGAAAATGCCATGCAATGTTTAAAAATCACTCCTATCCTCTTTTTCTATTCTAATTAAATTATCTCTTTATTTGTTTCACCTTTCCAAGTAAGTGTGCATATACAGACACACATACAATTAAGACTCTTCGAAAATTGCCTGGTTGTATAATTCTTACTAGACTTCATGGGTGATAATCTCTCGTTGTTCTCTCTTTCTCTTTCTTTCACTTTTTTCTTGCAGTAAGGGTGATTAAACTCAGGTCTTCAGGCAAGCTAGGCATGTGCTCTATCACTGAGCTAGATCCCTAGTGCCAGATCTTAATGATTATAATTTTGTTTTAGCCAACCACCACCTGTTATAATTTCAAGTGATTCAATGCTCAGTGTATGAATGTTGCTTTGTTGAGTATTTTTTAATATCTAGAACTTCTGGAATGTTTCATGGAAATGAGAATTAAGGAAATTCCAATGTGAGATAATGTTAAGGAGTTTTCAATCTTAGCAACCATTTAACTTTGCTAGAATCAACTTCCAAGATGATTATTCACTAATGAAAATCAAATGACTATGTATACGTTTTTGTATCATACAAACAATAATGTGACATTGTCCAGTGATTACAAACACAGTATGAGACAGTGAATGCTACATATATACAATTTACATATGCTTGAAGGAAGACTTTTTAATGAAATATTACAGTGTGAACAATAAAAATTACTATAAATAATTTATTGAAAGTCTATAAAAAATGATCATCAATGTTTGTCTGATAAATTTTTCATAAAACCTCAGCAATCAGAATTTCATTGTTTTACAATACTATTTCACCTTAGAGCATAAGGCTGAACTTTGGATAATTCTGGGGTTAGGGTTGACAAGTCCCTGCACAGTTGAAAATTAATGTATAACATTAATTCTTCCAAAGATTAATTACTGATAACCTGCTGCTAGTTGGAGGCCTTACTGAGTACATGAACAGTCAACAAACTGCTCATGAGGAAATGATTAGCATCATAGGGTGTTTTAAGTACTTGCAATACTTGAGCTCCCTAAAATAGCAACAAGAGATGGCTACAAAATGAGTATGTAGTATAGTATTATAGTATAGTAGTATAGTATTACTATGGTTCATTTCAAGCATCCTTTACTTGTGATTACATGTCTCCTCACTGGAAATAGCACCATGTATTGTGTTTATGTGCAGAATTTCTGATAGATTTTAAGTTTCTATAATAGATTTGCATATGTTTTGTGGTAGTAAATGATAAACTAGACTATTATCTATATATATTTTATGCATTCATGATATAACTTTCTTTTTTTTTAATATTTCTAGGTTATGCAGTTTGTCTGCAAGTTTTTTCAAATTGTCACAAATCTCCGAAAAAATGTGCATGTAAGTGGACCCAGGAAGTTCAAAGCCATGCTGTTCAGGGTCAATTGTATTAATTTTGGAAGAATTTATAGTAATTTTATGTGTTTTATTTATCAACTGTTATAGTGAACTTCTTCAGATGTGTTTGTCAGTCAATGTGATCAATTTTACCTTACTCTCTCTTTTTCCAATCTGTATCATCTAACTATTGTGTACATGTATTTACTCAACATATTGCTTTTTCACATTCATGATTTTCAGTTTCTCATTTCTGCTTACTTATTATAATCTTACAAAAGCACTGTTTTCTTTCTTTACAAATTCCTCAATAAAAATCATAATCATTTACTTTTCACTTTGTGGAAACATTATATTAGAATTTGCTTGGGAAAAATAGTGTAGGCCATTCCATGAAAGCACAGTGGTAAAAAAAATAGCTGAGTGCTAAAAGACATTATTGTATAGAAGAAAAAGTATTTCTGTTATGGACTTAGGAAACACATAGAGCTCTTTACATTAATCAGATATCAGACCAAGTTGAAAATCAAGAAACTAAAACCTGTCCCTTACTTGTATCTAGTTGGACTCATAGCTACTGTCCCAAGATAACAAATTTTCTTCGACACATTGGTCTTGAGAGAATCATTAATTATAGCAACTGTGCTTGAACAAGTTTTTTTTTGTTTGTTTGTTTTTTACAATTCTCAACTACCTCCAAAATCATTTCTTTGACATAATTATAAAATAATGGAATAAGCTCATTAAGCTAAAAAAAATCATTTTTTTGAATGAGTAAAGAGAATGGAAACTTCTGTGAAAGAGACAACAGAAGGATGAAGACAGTATTTTAGATTGACTAATAGAGGAAAACTAATACATTCAGAATTCAGATCTCACCATTTCCAAGCCATTCTATAGAGTGAATATCACACCATTCTAGAGTCTTTGTTATTTTCTTCATCATGTTAGTAGGAAAAAACAATTTTGTATCAGTTGAAAGAATATAAACACCATTCAGGAAAACAATTTTTGACAATAACAATTTCTTTATTTCCAGTCACATCAAAGAAAGCATTTTAGAGAAATTGATACATATTTAAGCATTTCATATCAAATAAGTTATATATATACACCATACTTTTCCTTTCTTAAATTTTGACTGGCAGAAACAGAGAAATTCTGAGTTAAATAATTTATTTTAGGGAAAATATTACCAAGGGAAAAATAATAAAGTAAATATGATCTCTTCTAAATATTGCTTCATTCCACCCACCACTTCCCCCAAGGAAAAATAATACAAAAATCAGTACAGCCTCAAATTAAACAACAGAGAAACTCGTTGTCTTTTTTTCTTTTTTGATTCTGGTAATTTGGTACTGGCCACTCTACCACTGAGCTACACCCCCAGTTCTTTTATTTTTTTATTTTGAGATAAAGTGTTGCTAACTTGTTTAGACTGGACTTGAACTTGCAATCCTCCTGCTTTAGCCTCCCATGTAGCTGGGATTACAGCTGTGTACCATCTTGCCCTGCCAGAGATAATATTTGTGAAAACACATTTTATTTTAAATTTCTATTTAATATATTCACACATTTTACTACATTTTATTGATAAATTCATTTAGAAAAGAATTTAGTTTAATAACATATGTCTGATCACATCAAAAAGGAATTTTAGAGCAATTAAGATACAAATTTTATCCTTTTAATAAAAAATAAGTTTTATACTTAATGGTTGTTTTAGTAAACTTCTTATTTTATAACAATCTATTTTGTGAGTAAATTCACAATCTATCTTGATTTGATATGAGAAACAATAGGGATTTTTGATTTACCTAAAATTTAATTACACAGGTACAAGATCTATATATTAACTTTAAAATAGTTAAGACCCTGTTTTTAGGCTAACTGGAACAAGAGGTTATATATATTTGATATACAAATATGCCTAACCAACGGAGTGAAATGAAGTATTTGAAATAATTTATGTATTTTTTCATTCAATTTTGCCTCAAGAGGTCCATTTTTCCACAGAATCACATTCATTAATTTGCAGAAAATACCATCCTCTGGACCATGCTCTTGAAGGCCTGCTTTACTTGCTGATTTCTTAGTGTATATATGAAGGGGTTCAGGAGAGGAGCCACTGAAGTGTTGAGCACAGCTACTCCTTTGCTTAATGTCACCCTCTCCCTTGCAGAGGGCTTAATGTACATGAAGATGCAGCTGCCATAAGAGAGGGAGACAACTATCATGTGGGAGGAACAAGTGGAAAAGGCTTTTTTCCTTTGATTTGTGGAAGGAATTTTCAGAATTGTCCGGATGATATTTGTGTAGGAGAGAATAACTAATGTTAAGGTGACCATGAGTGTTACCACAGCTAAAAAGAACGCCATGAGTTCTAGAAAGTGAGTGTTTGTGCAAGAAAGCTGCAGAATTGGGGAAGAGTCACAGATAAAATGATCAATTATATTGGAGGCACAAAAATCCAACTGCAGCAAAAGGAGGATTGGTGGAAAGATGATCAGGAATCCCGCAAGCCATGAGCTGAAGACAAGAAGGATGCAGACTCTGCTGCTCATGATGGTGGTGTAATGAAGAGGTTTGTAGATGGCCACATAGCGATCATAGGACATAGCAGCCAGGAGGTAAAATTCTGTCACTCCCAAGAAGATGAAAAAAAATAACTGAGCCACACAACCGTTGTAAGAAATGGTTCTGTCTCCTGTCACAATAGTGACAAGGAATCTGGGGATGCAGACAGAAGTGAACGATATTTCTAGGAAGGAGAAGTTCCGAAGGAAGAAATACATGGGAGTTTGCAGATGAGGATCTGAAAGGGTGAGGATGATAATGATCAGGTTCCCAGTCACACTTAGCATGTAGGTAACAAGAAGAAACACGAAAAGTACAACCTGCCACTGTGGGTCGTTTGTCAGTCCAAGAAGAATGAAATCTGTTACTGCAGTGGAATTTCTCATTATTTTTTCTCTTTACCAAGGTATCCTCTAGGTTAATTCTAAAGGATGTGAAAAAATAAGAAATCCATTACACTAATAAAGAAACAAGTAGAAAAAAATTTTTTTCTGTGTCTGGTTTATTTCACTTAGAATAATGTCCTTCAGGATTATCCATGATGTCACAAACACCAATGAGGCAGTATCTCCTTTATAAAGCTAAATAATATTCCATTGTGTGTGTAGATGTATATACATATAAATAATTTTATATATTATGCTATATTTAATATATATAGTAATATCTTCAAAGGGTACAGATTTGTGGAATAAATAGAACTACAGAATTAATATATGACATGAGTACTATAGTTAATATTATATTGTATCCTAAAAATTTGCTTTGAGAGCAGACTTTAGGTGTTCTTGTGACAAAAAATATACGGAAAGGTGATGGGTGGGGTAATTTGCTTGACTGTAGCAATCATTTCACTATATATATATATATATATATATATATATATATATATATATACTCACACACATATATAACATGATTATACACCTTAAACATATACAAGAAAAAGGAAAACATGTAAACACACACAATTTTAAAACAACTGCTACCTTTTGTTTCAGAGAAAAATAATTTTATAGTGCCTTAACACAAAATACTTTTTTAAAACTCTGTTATTGCAAATATTAATTATTCCTTTATTTCCTTCATTATATTCTCATAATTTTAGTATGAATCTCTGTCTTCTGAATATTTCAATATATTTTTTGAAAACAAGGAAAAAGATTAAAATCTTTTAAAAAATACACTTGAGAACTCACTCCCAGGATAGCACAGTACTCTGGAGTGACTTTTTGATGTTGCTTTCCTCTTAATTTAAAAATATTTTTTACTTTAAAGGATGTCTTTCTCTTCCTCCATTCAAACCTTTACAAACTATGAAGATAACTCAGCCATCCAAAGCAATGTGTCCATGATAATCATATATATAAATATCCAATGTATAGGAGGATACTACCAGTCTAAGTTCAAAATTTTGTACTGCAAGACAACTACCAATCTGTTCAAATGGCTTCTGTTATATAAAGCAGCACTTAAATTTTCACCAATTTTACTTTTGTAAACTGGAAGCACTCCTATTTGTCTTATTTTCCATACAATAAAGCACTTTCCCATATTACTTCTTCTGTTTTTGTGGATGATGAATGGGATAATTCAACATTCAAGGTAAGGTTTGAGGAGGCAAAAATCATTTTTTGTTTTTGTTTTTGTTTTGCATCTCGTATCACTATTGGTGTCACACAAAATTTGTTTGTTCATGTCAAATGTTATTTAAATTCTTTAGTTATACTTTCATATAAGATCATTTTCAAAATTCTTAAGTATCCAAATTCTCTAAATCTATATTTTTGTTTTGCTTTCCATGTTTTCCACAGTTATTAGCGCTATAGAATAGAAAAACATTTCTTTAAGATTAGAGAACTAGTTTAATAGTTGAATCAATTTTACCCCAATTTTTAATCTATAAATGATCTGAAAGGCATATATTCCAACTTTTCATTATCTGCTCTTTTGTTCTCATAGGATAGGCAGATTTTTGTCTTCTACTTTTATATGATGGGTGTGTATATAAATCCACATTGAACCAAAGTAAAATATAAAGTTTATTTGCTCTATCTTAAAAACTATCAAGTAAATTATTTTGGATCTTGTACAAATATTATTCCTAATTTTTCTGGCATTGACTATAGTAAAAATGTTTGTAACCTGATATCTAGACACACACAAACACACACACACACACACACACACACACACACACAGATCATATATTTCTATCAGTCACTAAATATTTATGCTATAATGAACAAAAGTATTGCATGATTTTATTGACTTACAGCATTTTTGAAATTGTCTTTCACTTATATATTTCATGGAATTTGTGTGGTTTCATTTTAATTATATACAATGTATATAACGGAAATTGGTTGTATGAATAAAAGTGTATATTATTAAGAAATATTATATTCTTCAAAAACATACTTAGTTTTGTGGTAAATATGACTACATTAGTCAAACGACGTTCCTAATGACTTATTAACTTGTCTAAATATGCCTACTTTGGAATTGTTCAAGAACTTTTCAATCTGCTTTTCCTCTGTCATCTTATAATTGTAACCAGATACTCAAAACGTTAATTAAAGAACAATTACAAGAGCTTCTCTACAGTGTTCACAAGAATGGTACACATTAATCTTTTTGCATACAGTACCCAGATATACTAAGGATGGAAGGTCCCAGGTTATCCTACCTATATCTCTTAAACAAGTATTATCTTGATACTTGAAATAAGTTAGGTTGAAGTGAAGGCTAATTGTAGTGTCTTCCCAAGCCTGATGAACAAGATGATATAGCCTATTGTACAGAAGCAATGTTATTCAGGTGAGCCCTAATTTTATCTTCTTTATTTACAATGGGCTCAAGGGGATTAGTTGAATGAATAAACAAAAGGCACCTTGGAGACTGGTGTTCTCAGGACACCAAGTGCTTAACAGTAGTCCAAATTAGTATTTAATTTCAAATGAAATACATGGGTGATAGTGGTCTGAAATCAAAGTTCAGGAAGGCTTAGAACAATTTCCATTTTCTTCATAATCTATGATTTCACAAGGAGAAGAAACAAAAGAACAGATTAATAGAGATTAACACTCTAGCAGCATACAAAACTGTGAAAGCATGAGTTTTTCTATTTTACAGAAAAACTAAGAATTCATTGTGATGGTTTAGAATGGCCTAAAGCAATCTCCATTATTCTACATCACAAAAGATATAAGGCTACTTTTAAGGTTTTACAGTTTCTCTGACTGATAACATAGAAAATCTGGTCATGGTTATCATTACTACCATTTATTCATTTACTAATTATTTTGGCATATTTATTATGTGTTGAATTCAAACTTAGTTTTTATTTTTTTACTCTTACTGAAGGAGTGAGAATTTTATATTATTTAAAAATCTCATAGTGACTTATCCAAGTCCATCGCAAACAATATTCCTTCACAGTTTATCTTTTACACACTGGTTTGAACTAAAAAGAGTCCATTCACATCATTATTTTTGTAGTTTTATTTAGTTGATGCTTATCAGGTATCCATGTACATAAATATTTAAAATTCAATCAAAATTTGGGTAGATCACTGTTTCTTTGGTAGAGATGAAATTATTTAATACATAAAATTGCTATGATAAAGAAAAAAGCTAAGAAATACAGAGTATATGCATAAGAAAGAAACTATCAAAAAGAACACCTGTATTAAACTCATGTATGTCACAGAAATTTATCAATAATCAAAATCAATACTTGAGTAATATGCTTTAAGCATACTCATGTTTAATTAAAAATATCATTGGAAAAATAATGATATGTGTTTGTCTGTAGGTCAGAATCATTTAAAACTATTCTTTATACAATACCTGTAATTAAATGAAGACAAGTGGAAATGGTCTTAATCTATAGAACTGACTTCATGTTAACTTGATATCTGCAAAATCCCTGTTTCCAAAGAAGGTCATCTTCAGTTTCCAGGTGGACCTGAATTGTTGAAATACATTATAAAACCAATACAGTATGGAAAACCCAGGCATAGAATAACAATTTAAAACCATGACATACCTCTCATGAATGTAACAATTTATGTGATTTCACAAAATTTAGCAGATCTTTCATTTATATCAGTATTTTCCATAATGGTTTATAGACACATAAGTCTGACAGAACATAACTGATTAAACCTTAAGTATACAATTTAATCAAGAAGTAAATGAATATTTTAATATAGCTTTTTAAAATAATGCCATTGAAGACTGAAGACTGCCTTAAACCTATTGTTTTAGAGTTTACTAATGATAAGACCTTATCTTAGCTTTAGTTCATTTTGAAATTCAAGACTGAAATCATATTTTTCCCAAGTGAATGAAAGGATACTATTTATCAGTTGCCGATATGCAAAGTAAAGGAAAGAAAATATATGAATATGTAGTTTTGGTCTTTGTTTTACAATACCAAGAAGAAAAATTATTTTAAAAAATATGGTTACAACTATGAATAAGGAAAGAAAAGTAAAAAATTATGGATGGATTTTGTCTACAACATATTAACTAATTCTTTTCTTATTTGTATTTGTAACTTTCTTTTAGGTTCATTTGGGTGATCTCCAGTTTATAGCAATTCTGAATAAAGATGCTATGCATATTAACAGAGATGTGTTTGTAATAAATGTAAATTTTCACTTTACTTGGTTACAATAACTAGAAGTGGGATTGTTGAGATTTGTTGTTGTTATGTGTGTATTTAATATCACAAGAAATGTCAAATTCTACCATTATTTTCCCTATCTGCCATGTGTGAGTCTCTCTTGCTCCACCTCCTCTTGAGTATTTCATTTTCAAGTTTTGATTTTTAAATATTAGTCATTTTATTAACTAGAGGATTCCATTGGCTTTCATTTAGTTCACCTAGAAACCAGTGATATTGAAGATCTTTTACTACACTTAGTTGCCATTTGTATATTGCCTTTGGTAAAGTCATGTATTAGATATTTGGCCATGTAAAAGATGTGTTTCTTTTTTGTTGTGTTTTGACACTTCTTTACATATTCTGGATATACATATTTTCATTTGTTTGAATTACATATAGAATATAAAATATACAAAAAATATAATATAAATATATAACTGTTTTTTTTCCTTAGCCAGTTAATTTGCTTGGTGGTTGTGGGACCTACAACTCCTTGAGTAATCATGTTTTTCCTTGCATAGATGCTCACTCTATCTGCCAAATTTGTCCCATTCTAGTTTATCATGATGTGTGTTCTTATCAGAAAGATCCTTGCTGATCCTATATATGTTCTAAAAGCTCCAGTTGTTGAACTAGATGCTATGTTTCTCATAAATAAGGAAAATTATTCATCAAAGTTCTGCCTCATTTCTTACAATGTAAAATGAGTTTATTTCTCTGAATCAATTTATTTAGCTCTTTGTGACAGCAATTAAAGAAAATAGTAAACTAAATATAATAATTGCTGTAAAAGAACCATGAGAAACAAAAACAAATGCATATTTTGAATAAGACAGTGCAAATGGTAATCCCCTTCATGAAGGCAGTGTGGGGTATGTGTAAAAATAAGAATTTGCTGTCAGGTTTCTGGATTCTTCCTCTAGCATATGAGTTGTATCAGCTTTGGTCTCTGCTATTGGCAGTTTGACCTCTGGGAAACTCAGGTTTAAATTTAATCCTTGGTCCCATAGCTATATTTTTTCATGAGTCCATTATTAAGTATTTAGATAAATGATTCAGGGTAACAACATCTTTTGCAAAATTAGTCATCTTATCCTCTTACTTACCATATATCTTCCTTCAAATGGGTATTTTGCTGGAAAGTCACATGGAACACAAACACCTAAATAATCTAGTTCCATTGGAAGACTCATTCAAGCACCAGACACTTTAATTTCTCTTTTGAAATGCTTTGCTATACAAGTGCCTGGTGCAAAATTTAACTACTGATCATGAGTCAGTGTAAAGTCTTGTATCCGGCTACTTTTAGGCTTCTTGGTAACATGAACACCAGATATATACCTGTTTAATGGCTACAAGTGAAGAAAAAATTCCACTCTTAAATATAATTTAAGGCCATACTTGTCCTAAATCAGAAATGGTATATTGCTATTTTCATTTCCATTGCTTTTAGTAATCTGTCTCATTTCTCATCACCTCTCTATATAAATTTAATAAAAAGTTTGTGTTTACTCATTTCTTTGATGCAATTTTTAGGTGCAAATTAACAAAAACAGTACAAATTTTAGCACTGTTTTAGATTCTTTAGAAATAACAACTGAGAAAAATGACAAAGGCACCTATCCACATAGATTGGATAGAGACAAACAATGAATATGGTAATTCTTTATGTTGATACACAATAAGTAAAAATTTTAATTTGTTAGATGTTGGAGATACTATAGAAAAATAACAAAATCTCAAGAAAGGTAACCACTTTATCATGGAGCTATATTTCCAGCCCCTTTTCTTTTTTCTTTTATGATTGGTAGGTAAGAATGACACATATAGAAGGATTCCTTGTAACATATTCATATAATACATATACATAATTTCATCAGTTTAATTCCCCAGTACCTCCTCTTACTCTTCCCAGTTTCATCTTCTCATCCCCCTCTTTTGCCCTACAAACCTCTCTTCTTCTTCTTCTTCTTTTTTTTTTTTTAGAGAGAGAGAGACTGGGGGGGGGGGAGAGAGAGAGAGAGAGAGAGAGAGAGAGAGAGAGAGAGAGAGAGAATTTTAATATTTATTTTTTGGTTTTTGGTGTACACAACATCTTTGTTTGTATGTGGTGCTGAAGATCGAACCCGGGCCGCACGCATGCCAGGTGAGCACGCTACCACTTGGGCCACATCCCCAGCCCCAAACCTCTCTTCTTCTATCTTCATGAGATTGCTTTCTTTTCTCTTCTCTCTTTAGCTTCCAACACATGATAGGAAACAAGATTCTTTACTTTATTGGTCTGAGTTATTTTGCTAAACATGCACTCTAATTCTACCAGTTTTACTGCAAATGGCACAATTTCATTCTTCTTTATGGCTGAATAAAATGCCACTGTGTATTTATATCATATGATCTTTGTACATGATGTTTTTGCACATCAAGGCTGGGTCCATAACTTGGCTATTGTGGATTGCACTACACTAAGGATGGGTATACATGTACAGCTTGCTATATCGTGCTGACTTTATTCTTTAGATAAATGTCAAGAAGTGGTATAACTGGATAATATTTCTTTTCCCAAATTTTCAATGAAAACTAATTAAATTTTTAATCAATTATATAATATTTATAATATTTCCTTTTGCAAAATAGTAAAGGGAATTTCTAGAAAAAGTAAGTAAAAAATCACAAAATATATTTTCAATGTATACTGAGTAAAATACACCAATATTTAAAATATTGTCTATTCTATACCTGAGGATAATGTCTTTTCCTGAGCAAAACATGATATACATTTTTTGGTAAAACAATTATTATTAAAATGTTCTGATCAACAAGCATTGGAAGAGTGGCATATCAGAAAAAGAGAAGATGACTAATTAGAGTGAGAAATAGATTAAATAAATATGTCTATAAACTCTTCAGAAAAAAAGGATGAATGAACAAGAATGAAAGAGAGGGAAATACTGATTTGAATTGGCTACTGAAATATTATTCTTCTATATTTTAATTACCCATCAATATGCCTTTACCTCAAGACACCACATTTTTTCATATACTTTTGAAAACCACAATCTTCCTTGCCATGTTCTTGAAAGCTTTCTTGACTTGCTGATTCCTCAGGCTGTAAATAAAGGGGTTGAGCATAGGAGCCACTGAGGTGTTTAGCACAGCCACTCCCTTGCTCAATGATAATCTCTCTCTTGCTGAGGGTTTAATATACATAAAAATGCAGCTAAAATAAGAGATAGAGATGACAATCATGTGGGAAGAACACGTGGAAAAGGCCTTTGTCCTCTGACTAGTAGAAGGAATCTTCAAAATCATTCTGATGATATATATGTAGGACAGAAATATTAGTGCCAAAGTGAACATCAGAGTAAACAGAGCATAGGAAAATCCCATTATCTCTAGGAATTTTGTTTCTGAACAAGAAAGTTGGAGTAGGGGGAAGTAATCACAGGTAAAATGGTCAATGATATTGGACCTACAGTAATCAAGCTGTAGCAGAAACATGAGAGTAGGGAAGATGATTAAAAATGAGGCCATCCAGGAAGCAAAGACAAGCATTGTGCAGACTTTGCGATTCATGATGGTCATGTAGTGCAGAGGCTTGCAGATGGCAACGTAGCGATCATAGGACATGGCAGTCAGAAGGTAAAATTCAGTGACTCCCAGGAGAATGAGAAAAAATAACTGAGCTATGCAGCCATTAAAGGAGATGGTTTTATCTCCTGAAATAATGGTACTTAAGAACTTGGGTATACTGACAGTTGTGAATGAAACTTCTAATAGAGAGAAATTCCTGAGGAAGAAATACATGGGAGTCTGAAGATGGGGATCCAGCAGAGTAAGGGTGATGATGGTCAGGTTCCCAGTGATGCTGAGCATGTAGGTGAGGAAGAGAAAGATGAATATTACCACCTGGAGCCTGGGATCATCTGACAATCCCAGGAGGATAAACTTTGTTACTTCTGTGTGGTTTCTCATTCTTTTTTGCTATTTTTTGTCTAATCAAACCTATAGGAGAAAGCACAAAGAAAAAAACACAAGTTTTAGTTTAATAAATATCTAAGTTTGGATCTGGAATTATTCTGAAATATCGTATCATTTCCACCTTTAGAGGAAATGGAAAGCCACCTGAGGGTGACAATGGTCCTTTAATTTCCTCTGTTACAGTGAAAAATACTTTAGTCAAGGTGGATAAAGACATCATTCTGTATCAAAACTTCAATGAGATGCCATTTTGCCCCAGTTAGAATGGTTATTGTTAACAAAATAAGCAAACCAAACAGCCCTGCCCCACAGATATACTGCTAAATATGTGGAGAAATAACTTATAAATTTTAGTTCAAAAGGTAAATTAGTAATGTATGGAGAACAGCATGGTGGTTCACAAAAAATTAAAAACAGAACTACTAGATGATCCAGCTTTTCCTCTCCTAAGCATATATTTAAAGGAAATGAGGTAAGCATATCAAATCTGTAGATGAATGGACAAAGATAATGTGGTATATGTATACTGGAGTATTATTCAGCTATGAAGAAAAACAAAATAATTTGCAGCAAATTAGTTGGAAATGGAGGATATATGTTAAGTGGAATAATCCAAATATAGAAAGTCATGTATCAAATGTTCTCTGTTATATAAGGAAACTAAGAAAAGTCGAATACTGAAAAGTAGAAATATTGATTTCTGGTGATTGGCAGGGAAAATGGGGGGGGTTGAATGGGGTATATGGAAGGAAGAAGGGTGGTTGGTTAATGCAAACTATATGCATCTGTTGAAAATCATACTGAATTCCATTAACATATCTAATTAATACACACATATAAAATGCATTTATAAAAAATAATAAAAATTATAGGTATAACAAAGATTGCAAGTGTTTGTAACCACATTTTTCTGATTACAGTTATTATATCTTACCTTTCATAGATGTTCCTGCAACAGTTCTTTCCAAATAGAATCATCTTTAAGTCATTGTTCCAATCTAGGTAGACATCTCCCTTTCTTAAAAGGATAAGAATCACATGATCACCTCAATAGTTGCATAAAAGGTCTCTGATAAAATATACCACCCATTCATGTTTAAAATGCTGGAGAAACTAGGAAGAGAAGCAGCTTAACTCAACATTGTAAAGTCTATGTATGACAAACTCAAAGCCAATACCACACTGAATGGAGAAAAATTGAAATTATTTCCTTTAAAATCAGAAGCAAGACAAGGTTGTCCACTGTCACCATTCCTATTCAATATAGTCTTTGAAAACTTGTCAGAGAAACCAGGCAAGAGAAGAACATTAAAGGGTTTCAAATAGGGGAAAAAATCAACTTATCTGTTTACTAACAACATGACCCTATATCTAGAAACCCAAAAATATCTACCAGAAGATTTTAGAGCTGATAAAAATTAGTTTCTCAAGTGTCAGGATACAACACCAACATTCACAAATCATTTGCTTTCCTATACTCCAAGAGTGCTTCTCTTGAGAAAGAAATCTATCCCACTCACAATAACCAAAAAAATAAAACAAAACAAACACCTCCCCCCCAAAAAAATCACCCAAACAAACAAAAAATATTGGAATTAATCTAACCAAGGTAGCAAAAGCTCTACAATGAAAATTATAGAATACTGAAGAAAAAATTGAAGATCTTCAAAAATGGAAAGACCACCTATGTTCTTGGATTGGGCAGAATTAATATTGCCCAAATGGCCATATTGCCAAAAACAACACACAGATTCATTGCAATCCCCATCAAAATAACCATGGCATTCTTTACAAACTAGAAAAACAGCCCTGGAATTCATTTGGAAGAATAAGAGACCCAGAATAGTCAAAGCAATCCTGAACAAGAAAAGAAGGTTGCTGGAGGAATTACAGTACTTAATCTCAAATGACACTATAGAGTTATATTAATGAAAACATTATGATATCGGCATTAAAATATAGGCCAATGGAATACACTTAAAGACAAAGTAATAAACCCAAATACTTACAGCTATCTGACAAAGGTACCCAAATACATATGTTGGAGAAAAGATAGCCTGTTTCACATATGTGCTGGGAAAACTATGCATCCATATGGAGAAGCATGAAACTAGATCCCAATCTCTCACACTGCACAAAAGTGAAATCAAAGTGGATCAAAGACCTAATTTGGAATTAGAACAAAAATTCTGCAACTACTAGAAGAGAACATAGGGTTAACATACCAACATGTTTGTGCAGCCACCAACTTCCTTAACAAAATCCCTTAAACTCAAAAAATAAAACCAAAAATCAGTATGTGGAATGGCCTCAAATAAAAGCTTTTACATAGCAAAGGAAATGATTAAGAGAATGAATAGAGAGACTAAAGAATGGGAGAAAATCTTTGCCTGATTCTCCTCTGATAGGGGATTAATATCCAGAATATATAAAGAACTCATTATATTTAACACTAAAAACAATTAATATAATTAATAAATTGGCAAAAAACTAGATGAACATTTCTCAAAAGAAGAAACACAAATGATCAACATGTAAAAAAGTTATTTAAAAACTCTAGTGATCAGATAAAGGCAAATCAAAAGTACAAGAAGATTTAATCTTACTCCTGTCAGACTGGCAATTATGAAGAATCCAAATAATAATAAATTCTGGTGAGGATGTGGGGGAAAAGGTACACTCATACATTGTTGGTGGGGATGCGAATTAGTACAACCACTTTGGAAAGCAGTATGAGGATTCCTCAAAAGACAAAGAATGAAACCACCAAATGACCCAGCTATCCCACTCCTTGGTATTTATCCAAAAGAACTAAAATCAGCATACTATAGCGATATAGTCACATCAATTTTTTAACAGTGCAATTTGCAATAGCCACCTTATAGAAGCAGTGCAGGTCAACAATAGAATGAATTTTTAAAATGTGATACACACACACACACACACACACACACACACACACACACACACATACACACAATGAAGTTTCACTCAGCCATTAAAAAAAAGAATGAAATTATGGCATTTTCTAGTAAATGGACGTAACTGGACAACACCACACTAAAGGACATAAGCAAGACTCAGAAAATCTAATGTTGAATGTTTTTCATATGCAGAAGCTAGAGAAAAATAAGGGGAAAGATAAGGGGTCATAAAGATATAGGGAAAATCAGTGGAGTACAGGAAAATGATGAGAGAGAGAGGGAGGAAGGATAGGAAAGGGGAGGAAATACTGAATGAATGTAACAAAATTACACTATGTACATGTATAAATATACCATAGTGAATTTCACCTTTATATATATCTGTAAAGTACAAATTAATAATAAACAAATAAATGAGTGAAAGGAAGACCATTAGAGGAAGGAGTATGGGGGGAAGGGGGAAGGAAAAGGAGAAGGGACACTGGGGACTGAAGTGGAATAAATTACATTTCTTGCTCGTATAACTTTGTCAAAATGAACCCAACTATTATGTACAACTATAATAAACTAATAAAACAAAAACTTAAATTACTTTGATAATTATTAAAAATAGGAAAGATACATTATTTATATAAAGTGAGTGCTTTGTCCTTAGCTATCTATTAACTTTTACTACCACTTTTTTTATCAGCTTTTCCACTCCCACTACCAACCCATTGGAAGTCAGAAATACTGAAGCCATTGCCATGAGCAACCTCGGGTGTCAGAGACAGAGGGGAGAAAGAAGTAAATAGCAATGTACCCTCTAAGGCTGGATGAGGTTTGTATCAAGTGAATCTCTTACAAAATTTTATATTTTGGTAGACCTGAGTGTGTTTTATGACCTTTGTGCCTCTTCTACCTAGTTTTCTTTCTAGTTAATAAATGTTATTATTATTGCTAATATTTGAGGATATCCTCACTTAAAAGGATAGAAAAGCATACCTTGAGAAAATTTGTTTTAATTATTTATTTTTTAAAAATGGTAAGTTTTTATGCTTTCATTTTTAAAAACAATATTTTGGTCAGGTGCAGTGACACATGCCTGTAATCCCAGAAACTCAGCAGGCTCACACAGGAGGATCAGAAATTCAAAGTCAGTCTCAGCAACTTATCAAGATCCTGTCTCAAAATAAAAAATAAAATGGTTTAGGGTTGTGGCTCAGTGGCTAACTGAACCTGGGTCCAATTCCCAGTATCAAAATAAGTAAATAATAAAAAATAAATTAAAAGGACTAGGGGTAGTTCACTCATAAAGCACCCCTGACTTCTATCCACAGGGTCATAGATATTCCCATAGAAAAGAATGAGGACATGAAATTTTGAATCCATTCCATTTTTTAAGTTAGAAAATTGCTTATTCCTCTGTGCTCAGCTTCCTCATAGAAAAATGTTTTTTTCTTCTGTATACAAGTCAATCTCATAGGATGGTTATAAGTATTAATTTAGTTAATACATGTGAAAGATTTGGGAAAATATTTAACAATTAATGAAAGCTGTATAGACTTCATTCTATGGATAAAGTATTCCCTAACCCTGAGCCAGAAATCTTTGACATTATGTGGGTGTCCTGTACAAAAGTCTATGTCTTAGATAAATAGAGTTTTTTGTTGTTGTTGGGTTCTTTTTATTTTTGTTTTGTTTTTGTGTGTATGTGTTTGTGAGTGGTTTGCTGGGGATTGAACCCAGGGTCTTGTGCATGCAAAACAAACACTCTACCCAGACCTAACTGAGCTATATCCCCAGCCCAATAATTAGCAATAAATATATTTAATACCAAGAAGATTGCATAATAACAACAGAGTAGGAATTACCTGATTACATCAGACCTATCTTTATTAGGTAAGGGATTTCTTAGCTTTGTGGCATCCTCAGCCAGGATTTGGTCATTGCACATTAGGCATGTTTTTTCATGGCATTTCAACATTGGTATACATGGCCCAATTTGTTTCTCAGATTCTCATTAATATTAATCTTTCTGGAAGGATTGTGAAACTTGCAGACAAATACACACTCACATACACATATATGCATACACCATAACTAGAATTTTGAGTAACATGTTGTAATGACACCCCAAATCCACTTTCCATCACATAAGGTATAATATTGATTGTGCACTTACCATTAGAACCTTATACTCATTCCTCCCAACCCTTAGATTCTTGAAATCTTTAGTGAATTCCATTACTCTGTGCATTCTTGAAAGTTAGGACAGGATTTTCAAGGCTATTTTTCAACATTTTCTAGTGACTAGCTTAGGTACAGTCAATTTAAAAGAAACAGTCATCTAGTTAATTAATATTGATTAATATTGAGTTTGTTGTTGAATCAAATGCTGCCTTTAGGCACAGTTCCCTATTTTATGCTCTGTGCCAGCCTGGACAGTACTTATCTTTCTCTTACAAGAGGTATTTTCCAACAGTACTTATATTGCAAAGTATTCTTACATACTTGATCAAATTTCTTATACTGAGTAAGTTTAAAACAAAATACAGGTAAAGGAAACTATGTTTCCTTGATAAATAAGTTTAAAGAAAACATTTTTCTAACATTTCTTTTATTCTCCTTTCAATCTACTTTATTCCTGCTCTAGTAATGTCACTCTTACTGACTCAGAGTTTGTAATTATAAGCAAGAGTTTTCCAGAACACCCTGAAGTGACAAATTACCTTCTCACTAAATAAACAAGTTTTGGTTTTTATTGAAGGAATTTCAATTCTTACAGATATGGAATACCTTTATTGTATAAATATATTTTACATTATGTTTATATAGTAAAAATATAAATGCTGTTTTTTAACTCATTTCAACTTTATGGGTGTCTCTTTCTTAAAATTGCTATTAATATAACATTTTTGAATGATAATAATAATACCAGGACTCATACTTTTTTTACTACTGATTAAATCTGTAAGGAATATGGGAGGAGGTGTGAGGGAAGATATCAAGAGGTACAGGAGGGGTTCATGAGAACATCAAAAAAAGAACATTTCTATAGAAAGTCTCCAAAGACCAGAGATAAGACTTAAAGAAACTCTAGTAGCAGATGATCTATAATCAAGAATTAAGGATAGAATACTCTTCTTTTAATTTAAGAATACGTATAAAAATTCAACAGATTGTACTCATTTGCCAGTATTAAATAAGATTTGTAAAATTGTGAACATTTTGAAAATTTTGATATTTAATAAAGTGCATGGGATTTTCAGAGCCTTCAAATATTCCAAGGATTTATTTGTGTAGCAGATAAAGTATATCTTCAAACATTTAACTCAACATTTCAGCTTTCATATCTGATATTTTTTCCTTGCTTATGTTATTCAAATCCAATTTTCTTTTACCCATTACATAAAAATGACTTCTTACTTCTTATTCAAATATCTGACACATTCCTTTAGTCATTCAAAATAAGAATTAAAAGTGACATTTAATATTTGTGAAATAAGTTGGGGGCAACAAAACATGGTCAGGACTTTCCTATTCCTTCCAAATCCTACCATCAAAAAATATTTAAAATGACCTTCCAAATAGTTTAGGTGAGATATGGGCAATATATTGGATACCCAATGTGAAAAGAAATTCTTACTAAAGGATACATTAAGTTTGAAGAATCAAAGAGATCCTTCAGAAGATCAAAGCGATCTTGATCTTTAGAGACTGAGATAAGAGACTTTGGTTCCATTTGATTTGTGATGTGTGTGTGTGTGTGTGTGTGTGTGTGTGTTATTTGTAATAATTGTTTTTGTTTTTGTTGCACAGGGTTGAAATTTTCCTTAGCAATGCAATGACTTTGAAAAGCTACTTTTTCAAGTGTTTCTATATTTACTCAATTCTCTCTTCTCCATTAAAACCCTCGCAGAGGTCATTAGAGAAATTCTATAGATCATATCTCCACAAAAAGTACTTACAGATCGCACTACACTCTTTCTTTGCACTTTCTGAATGTCAAGAGCTGTTCACTGTCTAGGTTAACTCATTAGAGAACAGGCTAATTATTTAATTCAACATGTGAGCCACTCTAGCTCAGCTTCATAATCACAGTAAAATGCACTTCTGGCACTGCTTAGTCACTCTAGGCCCTGGGCCATGCCATCCAGGGGGTTGGTTCCTTTGAGAACATCTGTCAGCATGAATAAAGCAAAGATTCCTCAGGAGAACAGATTGAGCACTTGGAAGACTTATTGAATTTTGTTTTTACTGTTTATCAAAATTATTAAGGTGGTTTTCTGTAAAGAAATAAGAATAATTTGTATTTATTAATTTCAGTAATGATGGGCAGGTTCAATTCTCTACATTCAAACCAAAGGGAAAAGAGATTATCAAACCACATTTGATGATCATTTCATACACTCTAACACTCATAGCTGTAAGAGGTAATAACTTCATTTCATTAACTAGCCATCTATAAGTTATACAAGAGAGGAAGAGGAAATAATGATAAAATTATCATATTAAAATATGATTAATTTATTATTGATGACATAAAGACAATTTTCTTTCATAGAAAGTATTTGTCAGAGAGGCCTAAGTTTAAAATACAAATGTGCCATGCAATGGATTTGTTACTTTGAGTTACTCAATTTCATTAAGTTTCCGTTTCTCTGTTGAAAAATGCAGTTGAAATTTCAAGTGTATTTTTGATAACTAAATAAATTATACAAATAAATATGCTCCATAAATCATGTGACACTTAGAATAGATGTTTTAATTATTTTATTATTCTTTTAACTAGAATTAATTCTCAACTCTGGGAGGGGTATTCAGAGTACTTTTGGTCAACTAAATGCATTATTTATTTCAGTGACTGAAAACTTACATTTTATCTCAATTAAAACACAAGTATGAAATTGTTGTCTTTATTCCTAGATAAAGTATTGGAGTTCAAAGATTTTTGTGTAACTTCCATAAATTCATACAACTAGCAAATGTCAACTATGATCTCAGACTCCCCAAAACTAAAGTATATTTTCTTAAGCACAGAATTACAAGTCTGTATTTAATTAAAAATACAGAGATGCAGATAGCAATTTCTGCTTTTATCAGTAAAAATGAACAAACTAATATAATAAAAACCATACTAACCATTTTTATGTGCTTTTTAATATATCATTTCAAAATGGAACCCAAATACATTCTTTTTAATATGATTAAATGTTGATTTTTAAGTATTGCATCAATGCTGAAATTTGAGTGTTCCTCTGCCGTCTGTATGTCCAACTTACCTCTGATTTTCATGACATTTCAGTACTACTCAGAATGGCTGTTGAACAGTAAAAATATTACCCAATACTATTGTTATGATCCAGGGAAACCAGAAGTCCTAAGAAAGTTTCCCTCTTTCTTCCATTGAACTCGTTTGTTTTTTGTCATCAATGTTTTTATCTTTGTTTCTCCTTTTCGTCCAGAGTGGATCTATTTTTTTTTTTTACTGTGGAAATTGAGAAGCAAAAATATAAAATAGAGAAAATATCAGAAGGTGTTTTAAAGTTGTTTAGCATGACTTCTACATAAATTTTGTGTAGCATGAACTACTTAATGTTTTATCCATGCTCTCTCCACTGGCTCAAGGGACCCATTCAGTGAAAATCACAAAAAGAAGGTACCATACTCAAAGGAATATAAAACGTCATACACTTTGGTACTGAAATTCAAAAAGGAAGCTTGGGGAACAGTGTCCAGTGAGACAAAGAAGAAAAATGATAATAATGAAATGATAACAAACCAAGTCTGAAAATTTTTTCCCTTGATGTTATTTTCTGGGATGGAAATAGCAACAAAACACAGAATCTTAATTCCTGTTGTAGATCTCTACCCAGAGCCCCATGACATTTTTCAAACTGAGCAACTGGTGTATTTCATTAACTGCATTCTTTATATTCATTATTTTTATTCAGTCTTTCTTTAATAATTTTTACTACCATTATAGTGCTCACGCTTTATACTTTTTTTGCTTACCCCATTGCTCATCAGTGAAGAGTTTCTTCTTTTGATTGATTAATATTGTAATTTATATAAGTATAATACTTTTTAAAAATATTTTTTAGTTGTAGATGAACACAATACTTTTATTTATTTATCTTAATGTGTGCAGAGAATCGAACCCAGAGCCTCATACATACTAGGTGAGTGCTCTACACCTGAGCCACAAACCACAGCCCAAGTATATATTTTGAGATAATATATACCCTGAAACAACTGAAATATACTCATACTTAAAATAAATAAAATGATAGGGAAAAAAGTTGAAAAACAGTGCAGGTTTTTAGCAAAAGCTATGCAAAATATAAAAATATGGCAAGGAGTGTTTTGTTGTTGTTTTAAATCAGGTTGTTATATTGGTTATTATTGCTCAATGATCTTAAGTAACTAAACTCTTCAAAGCATTAATTTACACATTTATAAAAGGGACATAACATCTCTTCTAATTTGCCATATGGCTGTGATGATTAAGTTAGATATGGGACAGAACATACCTAGTCCAAAAAAAGATATGCAATATGTGCATTGTATAAGAGCAATTATTTTTTAAGAGATTTCATTCTTATCTAAAAAGAAAAAAATAAATATATATATAAATTTCTGCCAGACTTGCAAGTGGCATAAGAGCAATGAAAGCAACCAAAATATTCATTTTTATATCAATGTTTGAAGGAGAACATATAAAACTGCAAAGAACACATACTTTCAGCATAACTAAGAAACGGATAATATTTTAAACTTCCAGTTACTTTTAAGTGAAAAAACAAATGCCCAAGTCCATCAGAGAATGGGAAAAATTGGACAGATACTGAAAACAGCACACAAAATAGTTTGTTCTATTTGAATATTTATATTCATTATTTTTATTCAGTCTTTCTTTAATAAATAAATAGAACAAAATTTTATTCAGTCTTTCTTTTAAAATAAATAGAACAAAATAGTTTGTTCTATTTGAACTATTTCATAGTTCATGTAATTTTAAAAAGGAAATTATACTAGTGACAGAGAACATAAACTTAAGATTATTAAAACACTAATAGAATGTAAAATATTTTCATTATAAGAATAACTAGCAAAGTGATTTAAATTCTCCAGTCACTGGTTTTCTAGTTAGATTATAAACTGACAATTACGTGGGAACTACAGATAGGATTAAAAGGTGAAACAACATAATTATTTGCAGATTAACTAAAACAGAAACCCTGCACCTAATAAAAGAAAAAGTAGACCAAACTTGTCACCATGTAAGGCCCTGACTTCCTTAACAAGACCCCTAAAGCTCAAGAAATAAAATCAAAAATCAATAAATGAGATGAATTCAAATTAAAAAGCTTTTTCTCAGCAACAGAAACAATAATGTGAAGAAAGAGCTTACAGATTGGGAGAAAATCTTTACCACATGCACCTCCAATAAAGCATTAATCTCTAGGATATATAAAGAACTCAAAAAACATAATGCCAAAAGAAAACAAATAACGCAATCAATAAATGGGCTAAGAAATTAAACAGACACTTCGCAGAAGAAGAAGGTACAATAGATCTGCAACTATATGAAAAAGTGTTCAACATTTCCAGCAACTAGAGAAATGCAAATCAAAACTACACTAAGATTTCATCTCACTCCAGTCAGAATGGCAATCATCAAGAATACAGGCAACAATAAAGTTGGCAAGGATGTGGGGAGAAAGGTACATTCATACATTGCTGGTGGGACTGCAAATTGGTAAAACCACTATGGAAAGCAGTATGAAGATTCCTCCACCCTTTGACCTAACTATCTCACTCTTTGGTTTATACCCAAAGAACTTAAAATCAGCATATTACGGTGATGCAGCCACATCAATGTTTATAGCAGCTCAATTCACAATAGTTAAACTATGGAATCAACCATCCTTCAATATATGAATGGATAAAGAAAATGTGGTATATATACACAATGGAATAATACTCAACCTTAAAAATAATGAAATTATGGAATGTGCTGGTAAATGGATAGAGTTGGAGAATATTATGCTGAATGAAATAAGCCAATCCCAAAAAAGCAAAGATCAAATGTTATCTATAATATACAGATGCTAAATCATAATAAGGGGTCACTAGAGAAGAATAGAGTTACCTTAGATTAGATGGAGGGAAGTCAAGGAAGAGGAGGAGAGGGAATGTGAGGATAGGGAGGATAGTATAACAAAGCATACATTATTGCTCTGTGTGTGTGTGTGTGTGTGTGTGTGTATGCGTCTGCATGACCAATTTGATTCCACAACATGATACATCAAAGTGCATAAATGCAGTCTACTGTCATGTATAAGTAATTAAAACAAACTTTAAAAAAATTAAAGGAAGCTAAAGCCAAGGAACTTAGCACTGCAGGTAGCTTTTGTTTGGATATAGAAGGATAGAGGAGAAGTAAACATTGATTTCTCTGGTTGAAAATTCACCATAGCACTCATTCAGGTCACTACATATTTTCATTTGCTTCTATAAAATACTACCTTATGAACCAAGTGTTTGAAGCTTTGTTGCTGGTTCCTTAAAGTATAAATAAAAGGTTCAACATGGGAGGAATAGTAGTGTTGAGGAGAGCTACTCCTTTGGTCAGTGACGCTCTCTCTTTCTGAAGGCTTGACATACATGAATATGCAGCTTCCATAAGAGATGGAGATGACAATAATATGAGAAGAAAAAGATGGAGAAAGAGAAGTGATCAGTGACATTGTAAGAACAGAAATCTAACCAGAGGATAAGTATAAGTGGTGGGAAAATGGTCAGAAATCCTGCCAAGAACCAAAGACAAGAAGGGAGCAGATTTTCTTATTCATGATGGTGGTGTAATGCAGTGGCTTGAAGATGGCAAAATAGTTATTATAGGACATAAGAGCTGAAAGTTAAAATTCAGACACACTCATGGAGATGAAGAAAAATAGTTGAGCTAAATTGTTATAGTAAATGCTCTTGACTTTGGTAATTATTGATTCCGAAAACCCCAAGGGTGGGAAGTATTGGTTAATGTAATTTTATTTATTTATTTATTTATTTATTTATTTATTTATTTTTTAAAAAATAAATGACAGTGGAACGCATACAATTCTTATTACACATGTACAGCACATCCCTTCATATCTCTGGTTGTATATAAAGTATGTTGACACCAATTCGTATCTTCATACATGTACTTTGGAAAATGATGTCTATCACATTCCACCATCCTTGCTAATCCCCTGCCCCTCCCTTTCCCTCTCACCCCTCTTCCCTATCTAGAATTCATCTATTTCTCCAATGCTCCCCCTCTCTACCCCACTATGAGTCACCATCCTTATATCAGAGAAAACATTTGGCATTTGTTATTTGGGGATTGGCTAACTTCACTTAGCATTATCTTCTCCAATGCCATCCATTTACCTGCAAATGCCATAATATTACTTTCTTTTATTGATGAGTAAAATTCTATTGTGTATGTATGCCATTTTTTTATCCATTCATCCACTGAAGGGAATCTAGGTTGGCTCCACAGTTTAGCTATTATGAATTGTGCTGCTATAAACATTGATGTGGCTGTGTCCCTGTAGTATGCTGTTTTTAAGTCCTTTGGGTATAGACCAAGGAGAGGGATAGCTGGGTCAAATGGTGATTCCATTCCCAGATTTCCAAGGAATCTCCATACTGCTTTCCATATTGGCTGCACCAATTGGCAGTCCCAACAGCAATGTATGAGTCATCTGGAAAAATAAGAGACCCAGAATAGCTAAAGCAATCCTTAGCAGGAAGAGTGAAACAGGTGGAATCACTATGCCAGACCTTAAACTATACTCAGAGCAATAGTAGCAAAAATAGCATGGTATTGGCACCAAAACATACTGGTAGACCAATGTTACAGAATAGAGGACACAGAGACTAACCCACATAACTACAGCCTATATCCTGGGAGCAAATTTTTACCCCTAACACATCAGATAGAGCACTAACCTATAGTGTATATAAAGAACTCAAGAAGCTAAGCATCAAAAAATCAAATAACCTAACCAACAAATGGGTCAAGGACCTGAACAGACACTTCTCAGAAGAGGATATACAATCAATAAACAAATACATGAAAAAATCTTCATCATCTCTAGTACTTACATTAGAAAAAAAAAAAAAAAAGAAAAGAAACTTTCCCATAACTCAAGGCCATAGAAAAGCCAGAGGAAACTAATTCTAAAATCAGTGAAGAGAGGAAATAATTTTCAGATCTGTAATTAGTATAATTCATAATAAAAAATAAAAATATAGATGCAGAAATGTTAGATATTTGAAAAGGTAAATATGATTGATAAAGCCTTAGCTAAACTAACCAAAAGAAAGACAGAAAATATCCAGATCAATGAAATTAGGTATGAAAAAAGATCTATCACCAAAGATACTTCAGAAATCCAGAAGATCTTTGGAAATACTTAAAGAACTATATTCCAAAAAACTAGAAAATCTAGAAAATATGGGAATTTCTAGGTATATGATGTAACCAAATTGAAATATGAGGATATTGAAAACATAAACAAACAAATATCAAGGAATGACATTAAAGAAGCAATTAAAACCCTTCCAACAACAGTAACAACACAGATCTTCACCAGACAGATTCTCAGCTGAGTTCTTCCAGACCTCTAAAACACAACTAATGACAATGTTTTTCAAATCTTTTCATGAAATAGAATTGAAGGGAACACTTCCAAATTTATTCTGTGATACCAGTATCAACCTTATACCAAACCCAGACAAAAACACAACAAGGAATGAAAACCACAGACCAAATCCCTACTGAAAATCAATGTAAAAAAAATCTTAATAAAATATTAATACAGTGAATTTAAAAACACATTAAGAATATAGTAGACAATGATCAAGAGGGTTTCATCCCAGGGATGAAAGGTTGGTTCATCATATGCAAATCAATAAATATGATTCACCACATAGAATTAAGAACAAGAATCCCAGAAACATCTTAATAGAAACAGAAAAAGCTTTGTCAAAATTCAGTAGTAGCGGCGGCCGCCTCAGCCCCTCACAGCGACGGCGGCGGAGTCGGTGGCGGTGGCTGCGGGCTGAGCGGCTAGTTTCCGACTTCAAGCTGAGCTGCCAGAAAAATGGCGGCGAGAGAATCAAAATATTTGCTCAACAGTGGACTCGGAGACCATTAAAAATAAACTCCCACTTGAACATCATTTGACTGCATAGCCAGTCACTAATGTATAATCAGGATGAGTGGGTTAGGAGAAAATTTGGATCCACTGGCCAGTGACTCACGAAAACGCAAATTGCCATGTGATACTCCAGGACAGGGTCTTACCTGCAGTGGTGAAAAGTGGAGATGAGAGCAGGAGAGTAAATATATTGAAGAATTGGCTGAACTGATATCTGCAAATCTTAGTGATATTGACAATTTCAACGGCAAACCAGATAAATGTGCAATTTTAAAGGAAACAGTAAGACAGATACGTCAAATAAAAGAGCAAGGAAAAGCTATTTCTAGTGATGATGATGTTCAGAAAGCGGATGTGTCTTCTACAGGACAAGGTGTTATTGATAAAGACTCTTTAGGACCACTTTTACTTCAGGCATTGGATGGTTTCCTGTTCGTGGTGAATCGAGATGGAAACATTGTATTTGTGTCAGAAAATGTCACACAATACCTGCAATATAAACAGGAGGACTTGGTTAACACAAGTGTGTATAATATTTTGCATGAAGAAGATAGAAAGGATTTTCTTAAAAACTTACCAAAATCTACAGTTAATGGAGTTTCCTGGACAAGTGAAACCCAGAGACAAAAAAGCCATACATTTAATTGCCGTATGTTGATGAAAACAACACACGATATTCTGGAAGACATGAATACCAGTCCTGAAATGCGCCAGAGATACGAAACAATGCAGTGCTTTGCCTTGTCTCAGCCACGAGCTATGATGGAGGAGGGGGAAGATTTGCAGTCCTGTATGATCTGTGTGGCTCGTCGCATTACTACAGGAGAAAGAGTATTTCAGTCAAATCCTGAGAGCTTTATTACTAGACATGATCTTTCAGGGAAGGTGGTCAATATAGACACAAATTCACTGAGATCCTCCATGAGGCCTGGTTTTGAAGATATAATCCGAAGGTGTATCCAGAGATTTTTCAGTCTTAATGATGGCCAGTCATGGTCCCAGAAACGTCACTATCAAGAAGCTTATATTCATGGCCACTCGGAAACCCCAGTGTATCGATTCTCATTGGCTGATGGAACTATAGTGACTGCACAAACAAAAAGCAAGCTCTTTCGGAATCCTGTGACAAATGACCGCCATGGCTTTGTCTCAACCCACTTTCTTCAGAGAGAACAGAATGGGTATAGACCAAACCCAAATCCTGTGGGACAAGGCATTAGACCTCCTGTAGCTGGATGCAACAGTTCAGTAGGAGGCATGAATATGTCACCAAACCAAGGATTACAGATGCTGAGCAGCAGGGCCTACGGCTTGACAGACCCCAACGCCACAGGGCAGATAAGTGGAACGAGGTATGGGGCTTCCGGTAACATAGCCTCATTGACCCCTGGGCCAGGCGTGCAGTCACCATCTTCCTACCAGAATAATAACTATGGGCTCAGTATGGGTAGCCCCCCACATGGCAGTCCAGGTCTTGGCTCCAACCAGCAGAACATCATGATTTCTCCTCGAAATCGTGGGAGCCCGAAGATGGCATCACACCAGTTTTCTCCTGTTGCAGGTGTGCACTCTCCCATGGGGTCTTCTGGCAGTACTGGGAGCCACAACTTTTCTAGCAGCTCTCTCAGTGCCCTGCAAGCCATCAGTGAGGGTGTGGGCACCTCCCTTTTATCTACTCTGTCTTCACCAGGCCCCAAGTTGGATAACTCACCCAATATGAATATAACGCAACCAAGTAAAGTTACCAGTCAAGATTCCAAGAGTCCCCTAGGTTTGTACTGTGATCAAAATCCGGTAGAGAGCTCAGTGTGTCAGTCAAATAGCAGAGATCACCTCAATGACAAAGAAAGTAAGGAGAGCAGTGGTGAAGGGTCAGAGAATCAACGGGGTCCTTTGGAAAGCAAAGGTCATAAAAAGTTACTGCAGTTACTGACCTGCTCTTCTGATGACCGAGGTCATTCTTCCTTGACCAACTCCCCTTTGGATTCAAGTTGTAAAGACTCTTCTGTTAGTGTCACCAGCCCCTCTGGAGTCTCCTCCTCAACATCAGGAGGAGTGTCCTCCACATCCAATATGCATGGGTCGCTGTTGCAAGAGAAACACCGTATTTTGCACAAGTTGCTGCAGAACGGGAATTCACCAGCTGAGGTAGCCAAGATTACTGCAGAAGCCACTGGGAAAGATACCAGCAGTACTACTACTTGTGGTGAAGGAAATGTCAAGCAGGAGCAGCTAAGTCCTAAGAAGAAGGAGAACAATGCACTTCTTAGATACCTACTGGACAGGGATGATCCTAGTGATGCGCTCTCTAAAGAACCCCAGCCCCAGGTGGAAGGAATGGACAATAAAATGAGTCAGTGCAGCAGCTCCACCATTCCCAGCTCAGGTCAAGAAAAAGACTCGAAAATTAAGACAGAAACAAGTGAAGAGGTATCTGGAGACTTGGATAATCTAGATGCTATTCTGGGTGATCTGACTAGTTCTGACTTTTATAATAATCCCATATCCACAAATGGCAGTCATCTAGGGACCAAGCAACCAATGTTCCAAGGAACAAATTCTCTGGTAGGTTTGAGAAGCCCACAGTCTGTGCAGTCTGCTCGTCCTCCGTATAACCGTGCAGCATCTCTAGATAGCCCTGTTTCTGTTGGCTCAAGTCCTCCAGTAAAGAATATCAGTGCTTTCCCCATGCTAGCAAAGCAGCCTGTGCTGGGTGGGAATCCAAGGATGATGGATAGTCAGGAAAATTATGGCTCAAATATGGGTGGACCAAACAGAAATGTGACACTGAACCAGACTCCTTCTCCAGAGTGGGGCTTACCAAACTCAAAGGCCAGTAGAGTGGAACCTATGAGTTCTAACTCCATGGGAAGACGAGGAGATTACAGTGCTTCTTTACCCAGACCTGCAATGGGGGGCTCTGTGCCCACTTTGCCTCTTCGGTCTAATAGTATACCAGGTGCAAGGCCAATGTTGCAGCAGCAGCAGCAGCAGCAGCAGATGCTTCAAATAAGGCCTGGTGAGATTCCCATGGGAATGGGGGTCAGTCCCTATGGCCAAGCAGCACCAGCTAATCAACCAGGTTCCTGGCCAGATGGCATGATGTCCATGGAACAAGGGCCCCATGTGCCTCAAAATAGACCTCTTCTCAGGAATTCCCTGGATGATCTCCTTGGGCCACCTTCTAACCCAGAAGGCCAGAGTGATGAGAGAGCATTGTTGGACCAGCTACACACACTCCTGAGTAATACAGATGCCACAGGCCTGGAGGAAATTGACAGAGCTTTGGGTATCCCTGAACTTGTAAATCAGGGACAAGCTTTGGAGCCCAAACAAGATGCCTTCCAAGGCCAAGAAGCAGCAGTACTGATGGATCAGAAGGCAGCTTTGTATGGGCAGACATATCCAGCACAGGGGCCTCCGATGCAAGGAGGCTTTAATCTTCAGGGACAATCGCCGTCTTTTAACTCTATGATGACTCAGATGAACCAGCAAGGCAGTTTCCCTCTCCAAGGAATGCACCCCAGGGCCAACATCATGAGACCCCGGACAAACACTCCCAAGCAACTTAGAATGCAGCTTCAGCAGAGGCTGCAGGGCCAGAGTTCTTGAATCAGAGCCGGCAGGTGCTTGAAATGAAAATGGAAAACTCCGCTGCTGCTGCTGCTGCCGCTGCCGCCGCAGCAATCAGGCGCATGATGCAGCCCCAGCAGGGTTTTCTGAATGCCCAGATGGTTGCCCAACGCAGCAGAGAGCTGCTAACTCACCACTTCCGACAGCAGAGGGTGGCGATGATGATGCAGCAGCAGCAACAGCAGCAGCAACAGCAGCAGCAGCAGCAGCAGCAGCAGACCCAGGCCTTCAGCCCACCCCCAAATGTGACCGCTTCCCCCAGCATGGATGGGGTTTTGGCAGGACCTGCCATGCCACAAGCTCCACCACAGCAATTTCCATATCCACCAAATTATGGAATGGGACAACAACCAGATCCAGCTTTTGGTCGAGTGTCCAGTCCTCCTAATGCAATGATATCATCAAGAATGGGCCCCTCTCAGAATCCCATGATGCAGCATCCTCAGACGGCACTGTATCCGTCCTCAGAAATGAAGGGCTGGCCATCAGGAAATGTGGCCAGGAACAGCTCATTTCCCCAGCAGCAGTTTGCGCACCAGGGGAATCCTGCAGCATACAGCATGGTGCACATGAATGGCAGTAGTGGTCACGTGGGACAGATGAACATGAATTCCATGCCCATGTCTGGCATGCCCATGGGTCCTGATCAGAAATATTGCTGATGTCTCCAAACCTGGACCTCTGAGGAAATCACTGTACAAATGACACTGCACTAGGATAATCCGGAGGTAAAGAATCATTGTCCAGGTGTCCAGCTTTGAAGCAAGGACCAGCTTTGATCTCCGCAGGGCTATTCCAAGTGATGTCACTTGGGCAGGACTGGATCTGAAGCTGAAGTGCGACATCTACCTGTCCCTCCCCCGCTCCCCCACTTCTGTATATCATGGTATTCAAAACAAATGTTTTTAGCATTCTGCCTCCTAGGGATGTGAATCTGGAGATATGGAGTGTTTATTACAGAACTCCTGTGTCACTTCCTTCTGCCTTGCTAGCCAGTCTTTCAAATAGATGTAAGTGGACCAGAGAGCATTGGAGAAACCAGGGACCACCAGAACACCTGGTTTTTTAAATCACAGTATTGGACAAAGCATAGTCCCAGTTATTAAGTGTTTTTGTCACCACCAAACAGTTTTGTGTTGACCCTTTGTCCAGTGGAGTTGTCATTTGAGTCCTTGTCCTTTACTGATTGTGTTGAGTTGCTCTGTCCCTTTTATTGTCCTAGACCTTTTCCTGATGAAGATGTTCATTTGGCCCTAATGTACTGTAACACTTCACCTCCAGGATTTGTCGTGGATGATAAATGGCTGTGCAGAAGGGAACATGAGATGACAGTATTTAATTGCAGCAGTGGCAAATTTTTCATATGCTAACGTGCAGCTGAGTGCACTTTATTGAAAAAGTAATGGATAAATGCAATATTCCTGAGGTCTTGAGGAATGAGGAGCCACATTCCTGGTTTTGTCCACACTATTCTATTGGACAAGAACTATGATTTATTTTTTTTAAAGTACTGGTGTCACCCTTTGCCTATATGGTAGAGCAATAATGCGTTTTGAAAATAAACTTCTGAAAACCCAAGGCCAGGTACTGCATTCTGAATCAGAATTTCGCAGTGTTTCTGTGAATAAGTTTTTTTTTTTTTGTAAATATGACCTTTAAGATATTGTATTATGTAAAATATGTATATACCTTTTTTTTGTAGGTCACAACAACTCATTTTTACAGAGTTCATGAAGCTGAATATTTAACATTGTTGATTTTAGTAAACTCTGTGGTGAGGCTACAAACAGCAGAGACACCTGTCTCGCGGCCTGAGGAGGAGCAGTGGTCCACGGCTCTTCCTCCTGCCGGCATTAGTCACCTCATTTTTTTTTTCAATCTCTTAATCTAAATGCTTTTTAAAGAGATCATTTGTTTAGATGTAGTCATTTAAAAAAAAAATTTTTTAAGCTCCTCTACCAGAGAACTAAGCACTTTCTTTTTGGGGAAAGAATAGATATGGGAAAATAAACTTAAAATATCAGGAATTAAAAATTAAGCAATTTGATTTAAAAAGAACCTTTTGGATTTTAAGCAGACCATAAATGAACAATAATTCCTCCCTTCCTTTTTTCATGTAAACTGTATATGCTGCCTTTTCATCCATTTTAGGAGTGCTCTAAGAATTTGATTGCTGGGACTTGAATCCCACACTGTCACCACAGGAGTCAAGTCCTTGGTGTGTGGTTTCTGGTGCCTGCTGAGCTGTGTCCGGTCATCCTGCTGCTATGTGTGGTGTTCTCACGGCTTCCCTGAAAGTTAGGACAGTGTCGTGGTTGTTTCTTCAGAACTTCAGTATCCACAATAGCCAGTTTTGCCCTGACTCGGAGCCAGTCTGAGCACTGCCCCCACCCACCTGCCACTTTTCTCTCTCTGATACTGTTCTAATCATTTCGGACAGGAGAAAAATCAAGTTTAATTCTCATTATCTGGGTTACTTTTTTTGGGTACAAATAGTTGAATAAATTGGGTTTTGGGATATTTATGAATTTCAAATGTCTCTGCTAGCCTTGGTGTCATTTTCTAGCAATAACTAAGAGCCACTTGATTTTTTTTTTTAACTTTCACATGATTAGCCAACCTTTTTCGATGTCTCTTAAGGTAAGATCATTTAATTTCTTTGACATACTTGAATAAGCAAAGCCCCATTTCCAGAACTACCACTAGAGTGGGTTTTATATTTTCAACAGTGTGTAGACCATCATGAGCTTGCCTCTTACCTCCCCACTCCCCCTGCGATAAAAAATAAATCTCAGATTGTAAATCCATAAACTTCCACCCTATTGGCCCATGCTTTTCAGATGACATCGTCTCCTGTGTGGAGCCAGAGCCACACCAAGTGAGTCTTTTTCAATCCAGTGGTTTTGGGTGTGTCTGAACTTTCCTCATTCAAATTGTATATATGGGGATGACAGAATGGTGCTCCTACCTTTCTTGACTTTTAAAAATTAATTGAAACAAAACTTTTTTTCAGTCCTGACTCCAGGCCGATGGAAGGCAGCAACACTCACTTTTTGTATGGGGAAAATAATGAGATTATAAGTTTTTATATTTTCTACTTATTGATTTTATTGGTGCAAACTCAAGATTTTGGTTTCCTTTTAATGGATGCAGTCTTTGAGATAATTTGTTTTTAACCTTTATTGTCCTTTTATCATTTTTGGATAATTCTTTTTGTATTCCTGCTGCCTACCTCTCTTAAACTCTCCCTTCAGCCCCCTCTTTTTAAACATAGGTATCTGTTGAGTAAACAGTATATCTTTTCATCTGCTTTTAGGATGTAGGGTATTTCCAGTACCTACTTTTTTGCTGAATCCAAAGATTATTATATAAATAAAAATATATTTTATGAAGATCAAAATGATATAAAGGAGATACATATTTCTTCCTTTAGAAAATAGAAACTGCATTGTTAATGTTATGATGCCATTTTTCTAAATTGTGCATCTGGATTGAAAGGTGTAAATATCAACAATCCTAGTTTATCAGTGTTGAATATCTAAGGTGGGTTGGGGGTACGCAAGGGAGTTGTGTACTGCGCAAGATGAGAGTTGGCTGGTGTCCTGGAAGTTCTTTGAACCAGAGGTAGATGCAGCTGGAAGTAGACAGCATGAATCTGTGAACAGCTGCCCACATGCCTTCCCAGGTCTCTTCATTTGCAGAAGCCATGAGTTGTGTTCCCAAGGAGGAAATGCACAGGAGCGAGAGCTCTAGGACAGATGAGATTTTACCCCTGCAGCAGAGGAATTTGGGTAGTTTTCAACTCCAAGGCACACTATTTGCAAACAGGCAGGGTGTTTTCTTTTTCTTCCCTTCTTTCTTTTTCTTTCCAGTGTATGGAGTTTTGAAGAAGATGGAAATGTCATTCTGAGAGCAATATTTAAATTCTCAGGAATTGACCAAACAGTGTTGAGAATGAATTTGGTTTCAGTCAAGTTTACATTAAGTCATTCTTCACATTGCAAAGCATCTAACTACATGGGACGACTCATGAAATGGGGTGGTGAGCTGTGACTGCTTTGCTGACAGTTTTGGATGTTCTTGTAAATAAAGGATTCTATTTAAAAAAAAAAAATTCAGTAGTGATTCATGTTGAAAATAATGGATAAACTAAGGATAGAAGAAACTTACCTCAACATTATACAGGCTGTATATGTCCAACCCAAAGCCAACATCATACTGAACAGAGGAAAACAAAGAATTTCTTCTAAAGTCAGAAACAAGAGAAGGATTTTCACACTCAACAATGCTATTCAATATAGTTGTTGAAACTCTAGTCAGGACAATCAGGTCAGAGAAAGAAACTAAGGGGACATAAATAGTAAAAATGAAGCCAAATTATTTATTTATTAATGGAATGATCTTATATGTAGAATACTCTAAAAATCCAACAGATTTCTAGAACTGATACATAGAGTCATCAAGGTACCAGGATACATGGTTAACATAAAAACATCAATAGCTTTCTTATACTCCAAAAATGAATCTGATAAGAAAAAAGAAATAGATCAGGAAAACTATCCCACTCACAATAACCACAAAAAAAAAAATACCTGGGAATAAGTCAAATCAGGGAGGTTAAAGACCTACCTCTACAATGAAAACTACAGAACATTAAAGAAAGAAATTGAGGAAGACCTCAGAAGATGGAAACACCTCCCATATTTTTGGATAGGCAGAATTAATATTTTCAAAATGTCCATAATACCAAAATCACTGTACATATTTAATGCAATCTCTATTAGAATACCATTGAAATTCTTCACATACTAGAAAAAATAGTCTTAAAATTCATTTGGAAAAAAATTAAAGATCTGGAATAACCAAAGCAATGCTAACAAAGAACTAGGATGCTGTATTAATCACAATACTTGATCTCAAATTATACTACAGATTTATAAAAACAACAACAGTGTGGTATTGTCAGAAAAACATAAAGACCAATGGAAAAAAATAGAAGGCACAGAGATAAACTCATACAGATATCGTTACCTGATACTTGACAAAGTTGGCAAAACATACATTGGAGAAAAGCTAGCCTTTTAAAGAACTGGTGCCAAGAACAGTGAATATAAATATATTATCTGAAAATAGGGATAATTCAAGTCCTTCCTTTTCAATCTGTATACCTTTTATTTCTTTCTCACCTCTAATTCATCAGTGACAAATCCTCTGAAAGAGAAGCTAGGTGTCATGTGTAAGTAATTAAAACAAATTTTTTTAAAAAAAAGAAACTAGGAAAATCATCCCATTTACAATAGCTTCAAAAAATATATAATAGTTGGGAATAAATTTAATGAAAAAGGGAAACACCTATACAATGAAACCTACAGAATGCTAAAGAACACAATTAAAGAAGACCTTAGAAGATCTACCTTGTTCTTGGATAGGCAGAATTAATATTGTCAAAATGACCATAATACCAAAAGCACTATACAGATTCAATGCAATTCCAATCAAAATCCCAATGAAATTTCTCATAGAAATAGAAATATCCATCAAGAAATTAATCTGAAAAAGTAAGAGACCCAGAATAACCAAAGCAATCCTTAGCAAGAAGAGTGAAGTAGGTGGCATCACTATACCAGACAGACCTTACACTATACTACAGAGCAATAGGAACAAAAACAGCATGGTATTGCCACAAAAACAGACTGGTAGACCAATGGTACAGAATAGAGGACACAGAGACTAACCCACAACTACAGTTCTCTTATATTAGACAAAGGAGCCAAAAACATACATTGGAGAAAAGATAGCCTCTTCAACAAATGATGCTTGGAAAACTGGAAATCCATATGCAACAAAGTGAGATTAAACCCCTCTCTCTTACCATGCACAAAACTCAACTTAAAGTGGATCAAAGACTTAGGAATTAAAGTAGAGACACTGTGCTTTATAGAAGAAAAAGTAGAGCCAAATCTTCATCATGTCAGAGTATGCCCTAACTTCCTTAATAAGACCCCTATAACCCAATAATGAAATCAAGAATCAATAAATGGGATGGATTCAAACTAAAAAGCTTCTGCTCAGCAAAAGAAACAATCAGTGAGGTGAATAGAGAGCCTAAAGAATGAGAGCAAATTGTTACCACATGCATGTCAGATAGAGCACTAATCTCTAGGATACAGAAAGAACACAAAAATCTTAACACCAAAGAAACAAATAACCCAGTAAATAAATGGGCCCAAGAACTGTACAGACGCATCTCAGAAGAAGATGTATAATCAATCAATATATGAAAAAAATGTTCAACATCTCCAGCAATTAGAGAAATGCAAATCAAAACTACTCTAAGATTTTACTCCAGTCAGAATGGCAACTATTAAGAATATAAACAATAATAAGTGTTGGGGAGGATGCGGGGGTGGGGGTGGGGGAGGAAGGTACACTGCTGATGGAACTGCAGATTGGTGCAGCTAATATGAAAGGCAGTATGGAGAATCCTTGGAAAGCTGGGAATGGAACCACCATTTGACCCAGCTCTTCCACTCCTCAGTCTATACCCAAAGGACTTAAAAACAGCATACTACAGGGACACAGCCCCATCAATGCTTACAGCACCTCAATTCACAATAGCTAAACTGTGGAACCAACATAGATACCCTTCAGCAGATGAATGGATAAAAAATGTGATATATATCACATTTTCTTTATTTTATATATATATATATATATATATATATATATATATATATACACACACACACACACACACACACAATGTAATGTTATTCAGCATTAAAAGAGAATAAAATCATGGCATTTGCAAGTAAATGGATGGAGTTGGAGAATATAATGCTACGTAAAGTTAGCTAATCCCAATAAAACAAATGCCAAATGTTTTCTCTGATATAACGAGACTGACTCATAGTCAGGTAGGGAGGGAGAACATGGGAGGAAGAGATGAATTCTAGATAGGGCAGAGGGGAAAGTGTGCTGATTCATAATGTGGTGGGATGGGGGGGAGGCATGGGAGGATTAGATGAACTTTAGATAGGGCCAAGGGAAAAAGGGGAGAGAAGGGGAGGGAGGGGGCATGAGATTAGGAAAAACAGCAGAATGAGATGCATCATTACCCTAAGTACATGTATAAAGTCATGAATGGTGTGACTCTACTTTGTATACAGAGATATGAAAAATTGTGCTCTATATGTGTATATGTGTATATGAATTGAAATGCATTCTGCTGTAATATATAACAAATTAAATTTTAAAATGAAAATAAAACTGTATTTCTTCATAAGTCATATTACCAACTTCTTGTTTTTAAAAACAATACTTTATTATATTGCTTTAGTAAAGTTTGTATTCAGATATTTAGTCATTTTAAAAACTCGTTTTCAGTTTTTTTCTGTTTGTATAATTTTTTGTATATTTTGGATATATACTATTTTATTTGTTAATGTAGACTACCAGTGCTTCATTTTTTAATAGATCATTGGTGATTTCAGACCAAATCAAGTTAATTAAGTGGTCACAGATTTTTTTCTTTTGTTGTGAATGTTTCCTGAATATAATTTTTCTATCAAATGATATTTGAAGAGAACAGAATTTACTCTATGTAACTAAATACAAAAATTTTAATGTACAGTAATAATGGCTTCAGGAATTCTCAGGAAGTTTGAGGACAGATTTTAGGTCAAGGTTTCTGTAATAACCTCAAAGACACTTCACAAAATTGAATCTCCATGAAAAGTTGTTCCTCAGCAATCTAGTACTGTTACTGTAAGCTCTGAGTTCATCTTCACCTACTGTGAAAATTCACATTTTTAATGAGTATATATGGTTGGCAAAATCAAATGCCATTTACAACTGAAAATGTAGTTCTTATAGTCTCTGCTAGAGATAAGTATATTTGAAGAATTTGGGAAGATGCCAAATAAGCAAATACATAAAATGCTTTAAAATTTTATCTCTTGGAATGTAATTTGCATGAATAAATTAAATAAAATTTATTACAATCTCTAATTTATAGATGAGAAAGCTAGGATATTGCAATTGTGGTTAAGGAGAACCACATTAGGTACCATACAAAGACAGTTGTCCTATTAACACTATTGATCTTCGTACAACTGAAATATTTTTTAAGTAAGTTCTTTGTGAATGGTTGTATGCTGTTAAATTATAATTGTCATTGTTTAAGATAATATTAATAGTTATACTTCATTAAGCAGTTGGAAAGGTAGTGACACATTTGTAAGAACTTTTTAAGCCTCATCTTAAGAAATATTCAGAGCTACCCTCTGAAAAAATTACTGTTTCTAATTTTCATGTGGGAAAACTGATAATTGAGAGTTGAGCTCATTTGCCTAAGATCATCATGGAAACAGATAGTGTTTCCTAAGATCACACAGAGTGATCCAGGAGTGAGACAGAACTTTCCTAACTTAATCATAGTGTTGAGTGTCATTATGATATATCACTATTGTCTCTAAGGAAACATTTCAAGTTAAGAAAACAACAACAAAAGTGTGATACCTGGGAGAATCTGATCATAGGAATCAATACCAGATAAGAATCCAGATGTGACAACTGTGACCTTCTGAGCTGACATGGGCAGGCATTCCTGTGCTGTGATTAGCTGCTAACAATAAAACAGGCCTGCAACTTACATAGACCCTACCCACCAGAAGAAACAGAGATTCTGATTTTGTTTCCAACTCTGGTTTGAATACTACAATAAATCCTTTGAGAGACAATAATGAAAAAATGGTTTTCATTACTGGACAAATTACAGGGATAATTAAGAAAAATGAGATCTCAGTATTTAGTAAAAATTATTCTCAAATTGGTAAGATTTCTGCATCATTCTTACAGACTTATGTGATCCTATATAATAAAATCAATATATCCTCTTTATTTAGCAATATAACCAATGATATAGATGGAGTAATAAAAGAAGTGACTTGAGCTTGGGGACTTGCACACAGGAGACTAACAGTAAACAATTAAATATTCTGGATAAAATTAGAAAGAATAAAATTCTGGAGAAAATCATCATAAAGAGATGTCAGACATGATGAATACCTGATGGAGAGTGACTAAGTAATAGTCATGAGGGAGATAATGAATTATCAACCAACATTGTATGTCTACAGCTGAGGTTGGTGGTATGAATTCATGTACAATACAAATATAACAGAGTCTTGCCCTCAAGACAAAGGAAAATAGAATACACTAAAAGTGTATCACAGTTACCATGAATACATACATTATATCTGAACTTAGCAACAGAAGAGTCAGGGAATACAGAGTTTCTTTGACTAAAGTAATTTTATGTGTTGTCCAAGATATTTCTTTTTTTTTAAATTTTTATTGTTGGTTGTTCAAAACACATAGTTCTTGACATATCATATTTCACACATTTGATATAAGTGAGTTATGAACTCCCATTTTTACCCCTATACAGATTGCAGAATCACATCGGTTACACATCCACTGTTTTACATATTGCCATACTAGTGTCTGTTGTATTCTGCTGCCTTTCCTATCCTCTACTATTCCCCCTCCCCTCCCCTCCCCTTCGATCTTCTCTCTCTACCCCATCTACTGTAAGTCATTTCTCCCCCTTGTTTATTTCCCTTTCCCCTCACTTCCTCTTGTATGTAATTTTGTATAACAATGAGGGTCTCCTTCCATTTCCATGCAATTACCCTTCTCTCCCCCTTTTCCTCCCACCTCTCATCCCTGCTTAATGTTAATCTTCTTCGCATGCTCTTCCTCCCTACTCTGTTCTTATTTGCTCTCCTTATATCAAAGAAGACATTTGGCATTTGTTTTTTAGGGATTGTCTAGCTTCACTTAGCATAATCTGCTCTAATGCCATCCATTTCCCTGCAAATTCCATGATTTTGTCATTTTTTAATGCAGAGTAATACTCCATTGTGTATAAATGCCACATATTTTTATCCATTCATCTATTGAAGGGCATCTAGGTTGGTTCCACAGTCTAGCTATTGTGAATTCTGCTGCTATTGAAGGCCATCTAGGTTGGTTCCACAGTCTAGCTATTGTGAATTGTGCTGCTATGAACATCGATGTAGCAGTGTCCCTGTAGTATTCTCTTTTTAGGTCTTTAGGGAATAGACTGAGAAGGGGAATAGCTGGGTCAAATGGTAGTTCCATTCCCAGCTTTCCAAGAAATCTCCATACTGCTTTCCAAATTGGCCACACAATTTGCAGTCCCATCAGCAATGTACAAGTGTACCCTTTTCCCCACATCCTCACCAGCACTTGTTGTTGTTTGACTTCATAATGGCTGCCAATCTTACTGGAGTGAGATGGTATTTAGGGTTGTTTTGATTTGCATTTCTCTGACTGCTAGAGATGGTGAGCACTTTCTTATGTACCTATTGATTGATTGTATGTCCTCCTCTGAGAAGTATCTGTTCAGGTCCTTGGCCCATTTGTTGATTGGGTTATTTATTTTTCTTATTGTTTAATTATTTGAGTTCTTTGTATACTCTGGATATTAGGGCTGTATCTGAAGTGTGAGGAGTAAATATTTGTTCCCAGGATGTAGGCTCCCTATTTACCTCTCTTATTGTTTCTCTTGCTGATAAAAAAAAAAACTTTTTAGTTTGAGTAAGTCCCATTTGTTGATTCTAGTTATTAACTCTTGTGCTATGGGTGTCCTATTAAGGAATTTGGAGCCCGACCCCACAATATGTAGATCAGAGCTAACTTTTTCTTCTATCAGACACAGTGTCTATGATTTGATATCAAGCTCCTTGATCCATTTTGAGTTAACTTTTGTGCATGGCAAGAGAAAGGGATTCAGTTTCATTTTGTTGCATATGGATTTCCAGTTTTCCCAGCATCATTTGTTGAAGATGCTATCCTTCCTCCATTGCATGCTTTTAGCCCATTTATCAAATATAAGATAGTTGTAATGTGGATTGGTCTCTGTGTCCTCTATTCTGTACCATTGGTCCACCTGCCTGTTTTGGTACCAGTACCATGCTGTTTTTGTTACTATTGCTCTGTAGTATAGTTTGAAGTCTGGTATCGCTATACTGCCTGATTCACACTTCCTGCTTAGAATTGTTTTTGCTATTCTGGGTCTTTTATTTTTCCATATGAATTTCATGATTGCTTTATCTATTTCTACAAGAAATGCTGTTGGGATTTTGATTGGCATTGCATTAAACCTATAGAGAACTTTTGGTAAAATCACCATTTTGATGATGTTACTTTTGCCTATCCATGAACAGGGTATATTTTTCCATCTTCTAAGATCTTCTTCTACTTCTCTCTTTAGAGTTCTGTAGTTTTCATTGTATAAATCTTTCACCTCTTTTGTTAGGTTGATTCCCAAGTATTTTATTCTTTTTGAGGATATTGTGAATGGAGTGTTTTTCCTCATTTCCATTTCAGAAGATTTGTCGCTGATATACAGGAATGCCTTTGATTTATGCATGTTGATTTTATATCCTGCCATTTTGCTGAATTCATTTATTAGCTCTAGTAGTTTCTTTGTAGACCCTTTTGGGTCTGCTAGGTATAGAACCATGTCATCTGAAAATAGTGATAATTTAAGTTCTTCTTTTCCTATTTTTATGCCTTTAATTTCTTTCATCTGTCTAATTGCTCTGGCCAGTGTTTCGAGCACTATGTTGAACAGAAGTGGTGAGAGAGGGCACCCCCGTCTTGTTCCAGATTTTAGAGGGAATGCCTTTAATTTTTTCTTCATTCAGAATGATGCTAGCCTGAGGCTTAGCATAGATAGCTTTTACAATATTGAGGTATTTTCCTGTTATCCCTAGTTTTTCTAGAGTTTTGAACATAAAGGGATGCTGTACTTTGTCAAATGCTTTTTCTGCATCTATCGAGATGATCATATGGTTCTTATTTTTAAGTCTATTGATGTGGTGAATAACATTTATTGATTTCCGTATATTGAACCAGCCTTGCATCCCAGGGATGAATCCTACTTGATCATGATGCACGATCTTTTGGATATGTTTCTGTATCAGATTTGCCAGAATTTTATTGAGAATTTTTGCATCTATGTTCATTAGAGATATTGGTCTGTAGTTTTCTTTCTTTGAAGTATCTTTGTCTGGTTTAGGAATAAGGGTGATGTTGGCCTTATTGAATGAATTTGGTAGTTCTCCCTCTTTTTCTATTTCCTGAAATAGCTTGAAAAGTATTGGTATTAGTTCTTTTTTAAAGGTTTTGTAAAACTCTGCTGTATACCCATCCGGTCCTGGGCTTTTCTTAGTTGGTAGTCTTTTGATGGTTTCTTCTATTTCCTCAATTGATATTGGTCTGTTTAGGTTGTGTATATCCTCCTGACTCAATCTGGGCAGATCATATGACTTAAGAAATTTATTGATGCCTTCACTATCCTCTATTTTATTGGAGTATAAGGATACAAAATAATTTCTAATTATCTTCTGTATTTCTGAAGTGTCTGTTGTGATATTGCCTTTTTCATCCCATATGCTAGTAATTTGAGTTCTCTCTCTTCTTCTCTTCATTAGCATGGCTAAGGGTGTGTCGATCTTATTTAATTTTTCAAAGAACCAACTTTTAGTTTTGTCAATTTTTTCAATTGTATCTTTTGTTTCGATTTCATTGATTTCAGCTCTGATTTTAATTATTTCTTGCCTTCTACTACTTTTGCTGTTGTTTTGCTCTTCTTTTTCTAGGATTTTGAGATGAAGTGTGAGATAATTTATTTGTTGTTTTTTTCTTTTTTTAAGGAATGAACTCCAAGCAATGAATTTTCCTCTTAGAACTGCTTTCATTGTGTCCCATTGATTCCAATATGTTGTGTCTGTGTTTTCGTTTATCCCTAAGAATTTTTTAATTTCCTCCTTGATGTCTTCTATAACCCATTGATCATTCAGTAACCTATTGTTCATTCTCCAAGTGATGCATGATTTTTTCTTCCTTCTTTTATCATTTATTTCCAGTTTCATTCCATTATGATCAGATAGGATGCATGGTATTATCTCTACTCCTTTATAATTTCTAAGAGTTGCCCTGTGACATAATATATGATCTATTTTTTAGAAGGATCCATGTGCTGCTGAGAAAAAAAGTGTAACTGCTTGATGTTGGGTGGTATATTCTATATATGTCAATTAAGTCTAGTTTATTAATTATATTATTGAGTTATATAGTTTCTTTATCCAACTTTTGTTTGGAAGATCTGTCCAGTGGTGAGAGGGATGTGTTGAAGTCTACCATAATTATTGTATGGTTGTCTATTAGACTCTTGAACTTGAGAAGAGTTTGTTTGATAAACATAGCTGCACCATTGTTTGGGGCATATATACTTATGATTGTTATGTCTTGTTGGTGTATGTTTCCCTTGAGCAGTATGTAGTGTCCCTCTTTATCCCTTTTGATTAACTTTGGCTTGAAATATATTTTATTTGATATGAGTATGGACACTCCTGCTTGTTTCCGAGGTCCATATGAGTGATATGATTTTTCCCAACCTTTCACCTTTAGTCTATGTATGCCTTTTCCTATTAAATGTGTCTCCTGTAGGCAGCATATTGTTGGATCTTTTTTTTTGATCCATTCTACTAGCCTGTGTCTCTTAATTGGTGAGTTCAAGCCATTAACATTTAGGGTTATTATTGAGATATGGATTGTTCTTCCAGCCATATTTGTTTATTTATGTTACTAAACATGGTTTGTTTTTCCTCTTTGATTATTTTTTCCCTTTACTGTACTACCTCCCACTGTTGGTTTTCATTGTTATTTTCCATTTCCTCTTCCTGTAATGTTTTGCTGAGGATGTTTTGAAGAGATGGTTTTCTAGCTGCAAATTCTTTTGTTTATCATGGAAAGTTTTAATTTCATCTTCCATCCTGAAGCTTAATTTCACTGGATACACAATTCTTGGTTGGAACCCATTTTCTTTCAGCGTTTGAAATACGTTATTCCAGGATCTTCTAGCTTTCAGAGTCTGTGTTGAAAGATCAGCTGTTATCCTGATTGGTTTACCCCTAAATGTAATCTGCTTCCTTTCTCTTGTAGCTTTTAAAATTCTCTCCTTATTCTGTATGTTGGGCATCTTCATTATAATGTGTCTAGGTGTAGATTTCTTATGATTTTGCACATTCAGCGTCCTGTAGGCTTCTAGGATTTGGGATTCTGTCTCATTCTTCAAGTCTGGGAAGTTTTCTCATATTATTTCATTGAACAGATTGCTCATTCCTTTGGTTTGGACCTCTATACTTTCCTGTATCCCAATAACTCTTAAGTTTGGTCTCTTTATGTTATCCCATATTTCTTGGATGTTCTGCTCATGGTTTCTTAACAGTTTCACTGAGCTGTCTATGTTCCTTTCAAGTTGAAATACTTTGTCTTCATTGTCTGATGTTCTATCTTCTAAGTGTTCTACTCCTCTGGTAGTACTCTCATTTAAGTTTTTAATTTGGTTTATTGCTTCCTGCATTTCTAGGATTTATGTTTGTTTTTTATAACCTCTAGCTCCCTGTATAGTTGATCTTTTGTTTCTTGGATTTGTTTATATAATTTATTGTCGAAATGATCTTTCATTGTCTGATTTTGCTGTCTAATGTCTTCCTTGAGACTCCAGATCATCTGAAGCATGTATATCCTGAATTCTTTATCTGACATTCCATCTGCTGCAGATATTACCTCTTCTAAAGTTGAGTTGACCTGCATTGCTTGTGGTCCTTTCTTTCCTTGTCTTTTCATACTGCTCGAGTTTCTTTCTGCTTTTGAAACTGTTGTGTTATTGAATTTTCCCCCTATATATTTATATTGCTCTTGTATAGTTGCAAAGTCTCCCTTTTGTGGAGAAAGACAATGTTAACAGTTCTCAATATCCATAGCACATCATCTAAGCACACGTTTTCCTTATTACTACATTCATAGCTAGACTCTATGTCTACAAATGTTGGTTTTGATTATTGTTTACAAATATAGTCATTAGTTTCATGAAAGGCATACCTGGTAGCTTGAAGAAAACTGAATTTCGGGTATAGGATGTTATGTTTATGGGGAAAGGAGTGAGGGTATGGGGTTAATCTAACTTAGTAACTTTGGAGAGCTCTAACCAATAGATGGGTAATTTATGGAAGAATGTGTAGATTCAAATTCCTATCTTTATTTATAAGATTACCCTACTTATGAATAGTAAAATTTAGAGGGTTGCAAGTGGGATAGAGGGAGTAAGAGGGAGGAAAACAAATAACAAGGAAAGGAAGAGAAAAAAAGAGAGCGGGAAAAAGAAAATACAACAAAAAAGAAAATAAATAAAAAGGGGGAAAGGAGGTGAGGCATATGCAATTTCTCTGTAGTATATTATTCTAGTGATTCAGTTGTTAAAGACCTTTTTCGTGCACAATTTTTGGTTTCACATATGATGAGGTTGCGAAGACCCGAGGGGGAAGGGTAGAGGAGACTGGGTAAATGGCTGAAAAGAGAGAGAGAAGAGAGAAAAAGAAAGAAAAAAAATGTCTCTCAGAACTCTGTTTTGTTTTCTTCCAGTTGGTGGCGTTGTCTATTCCTAACTTGAGTCTCTGGGTTCATTGTGGTGGTGGTAGTCAGTGTGAGAGGACTTCAGCTTCCACCTGTGGCCTCTCTACTCTTATTCTCTGAGATGTAAACCAGGTGCCTAATCCACTGCAGAACCACACTGGTAGCCCCGCCAGCCAACCGGTTGGTGGGTTTTAAGGATTGGTGGGATTTTCCAAGATGAGTTCCATCAGTTTTTCTCATAAGGTGTTTGATGAGGTGGGTGTGTTGGGGAAACCTTATGTTTGTCAAGAGCTCGGTCAGGTGACCGCACGGACGGGCGGCAGGGCCCCTCCTCCAGTTGGAGTGGTCTGTCTAGAGTGCCCCACTGGAGAGAGGCTGGGCTCCTCCAACTGGGGAGGTCTGTCTACCACGCAGGTGGGCCTCTGAGCCCCTTCTCCGGGTTCTACCTTGCAGGTGCAGGTGGCAGCTGGGCCCCTCCTCCAATTGGGGTGGTCTGTCTACCGAGCCGGCGGGCTTCTGGGCCTGTTCTCCAGGTCGCAGGTCTGCCTACCATGCAGGCACGGTAGGTGGCCAAGAGATTTAATTTCAAAGGAGAAATTTTCTCCAGAATATCTAATTGTGTAGGGTATTATAATTTCAATAGAAATCCCCTACAATCCAAGTGTGATGTTTGGATGTGCTCACTTAGTAGGATTGCCTTGTGTGTTTTCACTTTGCAAGGCTTTTCCCCTCCCCCAGGAGTTGCTGGGGCAAACGCTCCATTCAAACTTTTTTTAAGATATGCATTGGTCACATGTAGTTACTTATTTCCTGTGACTCTCTACATTCTTTAAAGGGGAGAGAAAAAATACTTACTTCAAGATACTGTTATAATCTTGGAGGGATCAGTAAAATCTTAATATAGATCAAAATATTATATTCACCTAAAGAGTGAGTACTGGTTTCATGGCATTAATTTGTTTCTCATAATAGATTAACTCAAAAAAATAGCTCTTACGCCTGTAAAACTAGTGGCTCAGGAGGCTGACTCAGGAGGATTGCAAATTCAAAGCCAGCCCTAGCAAGGCTGTAAGAGACCCTGTCTCAGAGTGAAAATTTTAAAAGGGCTGAGCATGTGGCTCAGTGGTTAAGCACCTCTAGGTTCAATCTGTGGTCCACCCCACCAAAATGTAGCTCTTTCTTAGAAAGCATACAAAAGGAGTAATTACTATTTCCTGCTTTCTATTCATTTCCTCATGAGCTACCATATGCTTCATCCTTCACTTTTACAACTTTGGGTTATTTATAATCATGGTTCTCTTTGCCCAGAATATCCGTATTCATTACATTTGTATTTACTGATACTCCCTCCTGAATAAGGCAGATGTTGTAAATAACTCCCGCTCTTTACATTGATATAACACTTGGTATGTTTTTATAAAAATTAATTCTATAAATGTCTAGCATTGTAAGTATAGTGGAGATGGTATTATCTTATCTACTTAAATAACTGGCACGTACTTTCAATTCTGTTGTTTTAAAAATATGCTTAGAATAATGTCTGAATCATCACAATCACTTAAAAATTAGGAAGAGCAGGAATATTCTTATCCTGATTGTAGAATATGTTAATACCCATATGTAGATGTTGAGGTAAAAAGACATAGTCTACACATAATTGCTTTTTTTATTATTTATGAGATGTTATCCCAGATTGTTTAACACGTATTATTTCACAATTTTCCTGTCATATGCATGAACTTCAATAAAAAATTAAATCTCAATATTTTCTGGATGTAAAATGAGAAACACTTTAAATAGTTTGACATGGCCTAAAAATCTAGGTGTAGTTGATATAACTTTTTTTCAAATAAATCTAGGGGAATAATATACACGGACTGGTACATTGGTCAACTGAGTGGAAGATGAGTTCATTATTTATGATATGAGTTGAAGCCAGAGATAGCTATTGGGAAGAGTTTTGCCACTGCTTTGAGAGCTTTGTGATCTTATTCTCATTTTATATTGAAGAAACACTGGGGTTTGTTATTTTATTTAAGTCCATGCACAAAGCAAACAGGAAAGCTGTGCAATTAATACATGTTAAATAATCTAAGTTATTATCTTTTAAATCTTTTTAATCAAGAAATAATGTGATTCTTTTTAACACAAAATATAAGATGATAAGAATGAAAACTAAAGTAACAAAAAAAGAAGACAAGATTTATCACAGGCTTAGGACAAAAAGGAGCTCACATTTACTAATTATTGTGGAATTGATCATAATTCTGATAGGGTAAAAAGCACAAAATCCAACCTTCTATCATCATCAATGATAACATTGCCTAGACTATTTTTCTGCATGTGAATTTTAGAATGTTTAGGGAAGAATCACTCTTTTTTTAACAATAGCCCCAAAACCTGTCATAACATAATTAAGCATAATCTGAATAATTATAATAGAAATAATAGAAAGTTCTTTAAAAATTATGTTTTTTATCAGAAACTTCTAATACATTATTTCAAATGAAAATCACTGTATTATAAATATATAATCTAACTTGTGATATGAGAGAAGTAGACTTGTACCATAATTGCCAACTATAATATCTGAAATATTGAATTATCAATGTTTATTTCACTTTGTTTATTCATGATAAATACAAATAACACTACTTATTTCCTAAGGAAAATTATTTTTTATTTCATTTTTGTAGTTGTAAATAGACAGTGTGTCTTTATTTTATTTGCTTATTTTTTATGTGGTGCTGAGGATCAAACCCAGTGCCTCAAATATGCAAGGCAAGTGCTCTGCCACTGAGCTACAGCCCCAGCATCTCAAAGGGAATTTATAAAATAAATATTGCAGATGCTTTGCTTAATACAAAATAGACAATGTGGAATAATATCACAAATGTTATTTCTTGTCCCTACTGTTAAAAACTATAAACTCATTTGTAGACTCTCACTTTCAGTTCTCCATAAACTCTTGCCATTTTATCATTCATTTTTATTAGTCATTTTTTCATGTGTAAGTTTTTATTGGTGCATATTAATTACACAGAATAATTGGTTTCATTGTGTTATTTTGTACATGCACATAACATGAGTTAATCAAATTAATTTCATTTTTCTTGATAGGTTTTACATTTTCTGTCCTCTTTCTCAAATATGTATATAATTTTTGGAGTTACTTAATATACCTAAAGAAAAATACCTCTGACTAATGGAGACTATTAATTGTACATTCCTAATAAAATTGTTGAAAGAATTAAATGTGCCCCCTAGGTTTAATTGAAAAAAAAATGTCATATGGACAACTACACCCTATCTATTCTAGGTGATGTCAAAATGTTTCAAGAATTAGTCTACCTGACTAGCTCTGCGACAGGTTTGCTGAGATATGTGGCCAGGGGCAGCTGGTGCAGAAGAATGCCAGGCAGGGCAGGGATGTGTATGGCCAGTGACAATGACCAGCAAGACTGGGCAGTGGTGCCTCATGGAAAGCAATGCTGGGGTGTTCACCAAGCTCATTGGAGCTCATTAAAGAATTTGGTTGCTAAGGGGCCCAAGTAGAAGAAATATGGAGTTTAGAGCCTGAAAATTTTGAAAAATTAAAGCCAGTTCATAGTTTAACTTTCCTTTTCAAGTGCCAGCCAGAAGAACCAGCAGGTTCTGCTGTTCAGTACGCCAGACTTAACATGGTATTTTTTACAAAGCAGATAATTAATGATACATGTGTTACTCAAGGCATTGGATGTGTGCATTGAACCATACCCATCAATGTGTCTATTTAGGAGAGACATTATAGGAGTTTAAAATTTTTTTCACCAAGATTTGATGCAGCTATGAAGGGTTTGGCCCTGAACAATTCGGATGTGATTCAACAGATACACCCCAGTTTTGCCAGACAGCAAATGTTTGAATTTGCTGCAAAGACATCAGCCAAAGAAGATGTTTTTCATTTTGTCAGTTATGTAGTTTTTAATGGAAGACTGTAAGAACTAAATGGATTAAGAGAAGGACCCATTTATTTAGGTGTGTGTAATCAATATGCCAGGATCACCACAGTAGAGCCAGTCATAGAAAAAAAGAATATAAAAGTACAGTGAAGGTGAAATTTGCTTTAACTTAATGGCTACGTGACTGACAGAAAAATAACATATACGCAGAAGATAGCAGAGTTACAAAGACAACTTGCAGAGGAACCTAAAGAAACAGATCAGGGTAGTAATATGTTAAGTCCTATTCTATCAGAAGTTGCCCCAAATCCAATGCTTATTAAAGAAGAAGTACAACATTAAAAGATACAAGATTGAAAATATTAGAAGGAAGCATAATTATCATCTAATACCTCTTGTAGAAAAGGCAAAAGAAAAACAGAATTCAAAGAAAGCTCAGGAAACCAAATGAAGAGGATGCTTTGATACATCTACACATTTCTGCTTCTGTACTTATTTTTATGACACTGTTAAGAATAAGAAAACTTTGAGTAACATCCTAATTGACACAGTGCACATTGGGCAACAGTACCAGTCTGACTTGTCTTTAATGCATGATTAATAAATTTTTTCCCTACCTGCATCATGTGCATGCAGTACATATTAAATAAAAGTGATACATTCATTTTATATCTGATCACTTGATTTTTAACACAAGTGTCAAAGCAATAAAACAGGGAAGGAGAGTCTTCAACAAATGGAGGTAGAATAGTGGAGCTTAATATCCACTTGGAAAAAAATAAATCACGAGCCCCCTACCTCACAAAAATGAACTTAAGTTGAATCATAGATATAAATGTACTTGCTAAAAATATAAATATTTTTTCAAGAAAACATTGGTGAATATCTTTGTGACCTGGGAGTAGCTAAAGGTTTCTCAGATCATAGAAAGCATTAACCATAAAAGATCCAGAATTAGGGTTCATCAAAAATTAAAATCCTGTCATTAAAAAACACCTAAGCAAGAGTAGCTTGTATAGAATGACATCTTTAAACTAGCTTTATAAATTTAGGTTAATAAGTATACGAATTTTATTCCATAGATTTAATTCTCTTTTTTTTAAAGAGAGAGAGAGAGAGAATTTTTTAATATTTATTTTTTAGTTTTCAGTGGACACAACATCTTTATTTTATTTTTATGTGGTGCTGAGGATCGAACCCAGCACCGTCCCGTGCATGCCAGGTAAGCGCGTTACCCCTGGAGCCACATCCTCAGCCCAAGATTTAATTCTTATAAACTCCATGATAGAATTTTTTCATAATTTAACATGGTTGATCTGCTTCTTCTTTCATGATTGCAAATGTATTGTGACATCATAGTTTTTTCTGCTTGTGACTAAAAATGTATGAATTGTTTAAAAAACAAAAAAGAATTTGTCTACTGTATAATAATACTGAAAAACTTTATTTTATCTCTGCTTTCCTCTTCTTACTACTTCTCCTCATTATTGTCATAATTATTTTTATTATTAACACTCACGTTTAATACCAGGTAAGAATGAAAATTTCTAAAGTCCACATCTATCCTGATCCTCTTTCTATCAAACTAAATGCCCTTTGTCTGTTCCAAAGCAAACTACTTCTATTTAAAATCATAGTCATTAATCCAGATATTCATATTTGCCCAAATACATATGAATAAAATATTTGAAAAATTAGAAAATTCTGAAGCAATATTTAGAATTATCAAGTTTATTAAGAAGAGAAATTTTAACAAGGACATGGGAGGGAAAAAAACAACAACAACCATAAGTAAAGGAAAGTTTTGAGATGTTATGCCTAACAGAAAAAAACATTAACAAGAAATTTATTTTTCTTTCATTCCTAATATTTTCATTTACCAGAGAGAAGCATTACTTTCTGGATGGTGTCCTTAAAGGCTTGCTTCACTTGCTGATTCCTCAGAGTGTATATAAATGGATTCATCATGGGAGCAACAGAGGTATTGAGAATAGCAACTCCTTTGGTCAATGATGCTCTTTCTTTTGCAGAGGGATTAGCATACATGAATATGCAACTTCCATAAGAGATGGAAATGACAATCATGTGAGAGGAACAGGTAGAAAATGCCTTTTTTCTCTGACTGGCAGAAGGGAGTTTCAAAATTGTCCTCATGATGAACATGTAGGATAGAATTATTAATGTCAAAGTGAAAAGCAGAATCACTATTGCAGAATAAAATCCAATCACTTCTAGGAGCCATGTGTCTGAGCAGGATAATTGCAATAGGGGGAAATAGTCACAAGCAAAGTGATCAATAACATTGGAGCCACAGTAATCTAACTGGAGAAAAAGAATAACTGGTGGGAAGATGTTTAGGAATCCTGCCAGCCAAGCACAAGAGACAAGCAATATGCAGACTCTCTTGTTCATGATGGTAGTATAATGCAGGGGTTTGCAGATGGCTACATAGCGATCATAGGACATGGCTGTTAGAAGGTAAAATTCAGTTATACCCATGAAGATGAAGAAAAACAACTGAGCTGTGCAATTATTATATGAAATTGTTTTGTCCTTAGTAATAATTGTGCCCAGGAATCTAGGGATACATACAGTTGTAAAGGTGATTTCCAATATAGAGAAGTTCCTGAGGAAGAAATACATAGGAGTCTGTAGATGAGAGTCCACCAAGGTGAGAGTTATGATTGTCATATTTCCAGTGACACTCAATATATATGTGATAATTAAAAAGAGAAAAATCACAACCTGAAGCTCTGGGTCATCTGAGAGTCCTAGTAGAATGAATTCTGTGGGTACAGTGCGGTTTTTCATTCTAAATCCTTTTTCCACCCCTTTAGAACATAAAATGTATGTTCCCCTATAATGTAAAAATATTAGCATGAGATTGAAGATAGGACAAAACACTTTACAAAGATTCATGAAGATGAGTTTTATGTAAAATAAAATAAAACTTTGTGTTCACCAGTAACCTCCTCCCATTTCCATTGTATCTTACATCAAAATAACTTGTATTACCAGAAGTTAAATATTGATCTCTCTTCATTGAAAATATGCTGTTACAGGACATGGGTAAAAGGTTACAATGATAATATTTAAATAGAAGCTATTTCTTCCAGTATTTCTTTGAAATTATGTTTTTATTTATTTATAAAAATATTTACTTTGTAAAACACATGAATATATTGCAATATATTAATATATTTTCTTTTCCTCAATATTACAAAACTGATCTAGAATACAGCATGATAAAATAAGAGTTTGAAAGTCTTTGAAGTTTATTTAGGCTTACCTTCAGGTGTTATGTTTTGAGTAACTCAGTCCCATGTAGCTTAGGCAACTTTTACAGGTTTAACAACCAGTCACTGTAATAATCATCTCACATTAGAAAGTACATGTTTATTCATGGAAATGTGTTAGCATCCTCTCCTAACTTTCCTATTTCAAGGTTTGGCTAATGCAATTACTTTCCTTTCCTCATTTACTTTTCTAGTAAAAGGAACAAAACAAATCATTGTCTAGAAATTTTTAATTCATAAAATGCATGATTCAATCATTTTTACAATATTGCTATAGCAAATGAACAATTGGATAATCAAAATAACATTTACTGGGGAGAATATATTCTTTCAAATAGAGAATGTCCTGTTTAAATATTATTTCCATCACAGAATAACATGTAACCATAGGGATAAAAATTTTTTTAAAAATTAAAAAAAAAATCCACACGTTTCTGTGTTCTTGTCTTGGGACCCCATTGATGATATTACCAGTAATAAATAACAAGTAATTTTGTTATTCTCTATCATAATACATATTACATTTAATTTATACATTTCAAAATACAATTATAAAATTAGAACACTTTTAATATTGAAAATTAAATAGTTGAAGAATAACAAGCTTACTTTCTGGTATTTCTTGATGATCAAGTCTGAAATTCTACCACCTGGGTTTCTTAAATAGTCATATTTCACATCTGGCCAAATGATTCAGCAATATATTTGATTTCCTTTGTACTCTCAAAACAAATGTGGTGATTTAAACTTTTCATGGATCTCTGAAATTTCGTTCACTTTAATTAGAGACCAGTCATATTTGACCAAAAAGAATATTAATTCTTTTTACAGTAAACTTGTCAGAACATTTTATATTACAATCAATCATACTTTTCTCTGTCTCACAAGATCCATGTGTAATCAGAGTTTACATTAACTAAAGTACTCTTCCATTTGTTCATTCCATACAATACAAAATACTTTTAAAAACTTTTTTTCTGCATTTACACAAACGTTTTAAATAAATATTTTGCAAACCTATAATCCTACATGCATATAACATTTTCCTTAGGCTTCAGAGAATGTTACATTTTCCTGCAAATGCTGATTTGAACAATATAAAATAAGAACTATTTCAATCTATGTATGATATAGAAGTGGAGTTGTGTTATTTTTATCTGTCTCTTATTACCTTGGGAATTCATTAAGCAAACAAAGAATGCCAAGAAGGGTCATCATTAAAAAAAAAACAGATTAATCATTGACATTGGTCTTTTTATTAATATTAAAAGAAAATATAAAATGTATTGATGTTAAAAACACAAGTATATAAATAACATGTGATATTGGGTGTATAAAAGTTGGATTTAGAATTTGATTCTCCTATGGTTGTTTGAATTCATTTAAAAAATATTTTAGTTGTAGTTGGACACAATACCTTTATTTTATTCATTTATTTTTATGTGGTGCAAGACCAGCACTCTACCACTGAGCCACAAACCCAGCCCCGAATTCATATTTTTTACTTTGAGAAATTCTGGATCTATCTTCAGGAATGTTAGCATATTTGCATCTCTTGAATTTTGGCAACTCAGTCAAATCTTCCTTACAATAACACAGGGAGATGGTAGAAAACACTACTTGAATTTCTAGTCTGACTTAAGAGTCTTCCGAAATGGCCAGTGTTAAGGATCTATGATGAGTTTTATCCCTCTATCATCATTTACATTTAGGGAGAGACTTCCTATGCCTATAACTAATGTCATAACAATATTTGCTAAAAGCTGCATTTACTCCCCTTCATTGTATTGTATACTTTCATTGAACTGTTGCTTATAGTTTTACATATGACATCCTCTTACTGCAAGAATAGTTATGAAGCAAGAAAATAAATATTTAGAAATCTGGTATTAAATATTTAAAATTATGTAATAAAATTGTTCTGTCTTGAGAGATATAAATTTATAACTAGAAAAGTATAATACTCATACATCATACATAAGTTTATATATAACACACATTTTCTATTTAGCAATTTCCTCTTATTTTTTTCATATATAACAAGTATGTAAAGCATGTGTTTATTAAATTTCAGAAGTGCAACCGCTGATGGATTGGAAAATGAGATGATCTGAAAGTGGGACAGAGGAGAGAAGAGAGGGAAAGATGAGTAAACCACTAGTTAACTCAGAAAAATACAATGGTGTTGAGTTGTGTTAAATTTATGATTGATACACATTATGAAATGACTGATTCAACATATTGATGTATAAATAATAAAAACTATTTCCTATCTATGAAAACTGCATTCCATGGCCTCTGTTTTTAAATACAAATAGGAATAATTTTCCTATTTTTCTCTGTAAATCCTTTAACAGTAATAAATATAGCAATCATTGTTTGAGATTTATTGATTATCAGGTATTGACCAACTATTTTGCTTATCTATTTTTTCTAAACAGAACAAAACCATATGAGGCAACATATATTCATATAAATGCTTGAGGAAGAAAGTGGTTAAGAAGTTAGTTAAGTATCCAATCCCCATCATTTGTGTATTTGTCAGCAGTGTAACCTTATTGATAGTTTTAGAGGACAAATAAGATGAATCTCTTATCAGACAAAACATAGCATTTTATTTAAATACCCTATTATATGTGCTTCTTTAAAATCTTTTCTCAAAATCTTAAATAATGAATGGCCTGCTGTGGGGACAAGTGCATGGAGTACTGCATACATGGCAAATATTAAGGGCCCCTGAGTGGCTAACCACTCCCCTCATGCTAGGCATGTGAGCAGCAAACTGCTCACCCAGTAGGCACAGCCCTGGTTGTGAGGCCACATGTTGCAGTCTCTGTGCTTGCTCCAAGGCCCAGTCCTCAATCGGTTGCTGCAAGGACAGTTAGCAAGAAATTGTATTGATGGCTGCCTGTAATCTGCTTAGCTACTACCTGAGTAAATATACATGGTAACTGTGCAATAAATTCAGACCTGCTTCCTGCTTGGTCTCCAGAGGTCTTGATTGGTCACTCCGCAGCCACATTTTCCTCTACCCTGTTCTGTGGATCTCCTGGCTGGATGAAAGAGAGCCCATGCAGTCTGACTCTCTTTTTCCACAATCATGTGCTCCTTTTTATTTCCTATCTTTATTTCATTATTTTTAGTTTCTATTAGTACTATAGTTTTTCTCCTGACCTCCTAATATTTCATTTTCAATTTTGACTGATCTGTTACACATACTTCCAAAAACAATATAGGACACTTGCTTTTTAAATAATATGCCCACTTATCCCCAAGTTGCTCTGGGAATGAATTGTCACTATGTTTTAAACCAATTAAGCACTTCTTTGAAAGAGGAGTGGAATTTTGTGACTGGCAGCTATATGGTGGAATAGGACTCTCTATCCACCATTGCTTTATAATTTGTACAACTATACTCACACGTAATCAGTTTCAGAACAGCAAAGGCAATCGGGTAAAACATCAACAGAAACTGGTTGTAGTATAAGAATAAAAATTGACTCATCAAAGACAGTATGATGGATGGTTTTGTATAATCTTTTTCACCTCTCTCTAACCCTAGGCAGCTCCGTGTGGAGAGTGACACCATCTGAATGGGGGAAGGAGAGGTAAATGAGTGTAGAAATTGGCCTTAGGCCCCAATTTCAGACCTACCACAATAAACACAGCACCAGATTGACTATTGACTTAAGATTGTACCCATGGGCTGAACTTCTAGATTCACTCTGGCACAAGAGAAAGCACAAATCTTTGGGGATTTACTCACTTTCTGGTTCTCAAAACTACCGGTCAACAGCTGTGGACTTGGGTTTTGGACAAATCTCTTGGATGAAAGACCATAGCAGTTGTAGGCTTCAGGTTGCCCCAGCACTGCACCAGGTTCAATGGCCACACAATTACATTCCAGTGTTGAGCTACTCTTTGCATCCCAAGATTATAAGGCCAAAGAATTATAGCCCACATTGCCAGCTGTGGCAATCCTGTGGCAATGGTTGCAGTATTTATGGGCTTAGGGATCATGCCAGATATCTACCCAGAATCTCTGAATAAGGTTACCTTTAAAAGATGTTCCTTAACAAAGTGAGACTGAAAAGACTGAAAAAAAAATGTATACATTTTCAACAAGTAGACATCAATGCATGACCACAAGAATTAAGAACAATTGAGGAAGCATGGTGTCACCAAGTAAATAAAATAAAGCATCAATGACTGGTTCTAAAGACAGATACATAGAAACTACTTAACAAAGAATTCAAAATAGCCGTTTTGAGGAAGCTCAGTGAACTTCAAAAAAAAATACAGAGAAACAATTCAGAAATGTAGTCGATAAATTTAATACAGAGATTGAAATAACAGGAAAAATTAAATAAATATTGAAAATACAATGAAAAATGGAATTCTGAGCATTAATGACAGAACTGATCAAAAAGAATCTGAGACTGAAATAAGTGAGAATCTATAATCAAATAATTACATTTAAGAGAAGAAATATGTTAGGAGAAGAAACTAAAAATAATGAAAAAATTTAATAGAATTTATGGAACAGTGACAAAAATGAAGAAATGTACAAGTCATTAGCATTCAAGAGGGAGAGAATGATAAATTGTTAGGAAGATTATTTCAGAAAATGATAGCAGAAAACTTTACAAACATGCGAAATGATATGAATATCTGGGGATGGGGGAAAAGGTCCCCAATAAGGATCATTCAAATAAGACTATTCAGGACATATTGTAATCAAGCCATCGAAGATGGAAAATAAATCTTGAAAGCAGCAAGACAAGAGAAACAAATAATATATAGGGGACATTGAGTGTACCTACAGAAGACTTCTCAGCTGAAATCTTAGAAGGTAGGGTGGGATTATGAATTCAAAGAACTGAAGCACAGCAAAACAACAACAGCAACAAAAAACTCTGCCAAACAGTAATGTTGTATCCAGAAAAGTTGTCCTTCAGAAATGAAGGCAAGATTAAGTTTTCCAGAAAACAAAATTTTCATGTATTTTATTTTATTTTTAAAATTAAATAAATTTTTAAACATACATAAAATATAAACATTATATGTGATAATAAAATACCATGGAATTGTGCAATGTTTAAATTGGGTTAAACAAAATTATCTTCTTTCATCAGTATCATTCTTTATGATGAAAACATTCAAAATATTCTGTTCTAATTTTCTGATATACACAGTCCATTATTATTATTTTCAGTCAACATGGTGTGCTATAGCACATCAGAACTTTTGGCTCCTAATTAACTGTAACTTAGTACACCTTGGTCAACATTTCCCTGTTGTTCCTACCATCCCCATTCTTTCTTTCCTCTGTTAATATCATTTAACACACCTTCTAAGAAATAAACATTATGTGTGTGTGTATTTCATATATGAGTGACATCATGAATTACTTGACTCTGTTTCTGCCTTTTTTATTTATTTTTAATTTATTCTAATTTGTTATATATGACAGAAGAATGCATTTAAATTCATAATACAAATATACAGCATAATTTTTCATATCACTGGTTGTACACAACATAGATTCACAACATTTGTGTCTTCACACATGTACTTAGAGGGATGTTCTCCATCTCATTCCACTGCCTTTCCTATCACCATGCCCCCTTCCTTTTTCTCCCTCCCCAGTACTCTATCTAGAGTTTGTCTATCCCTCCCATGCTGCACCTCCAATTCCTATTATGAATAAGCATGCTTATATCAGAGAAAGCATTTGGCATTTGTTTTTTTGGAATTGGCTAACTTCACTTAGTATTACATTCTCCAACTCCATCCATTTACCTTCAAATGCCATGATTTTATTCTCTTTTAGTGTTGACTAATATTCCATTGTGTATATGTACCATATTTTCTTTACCCATTCATCTACTGAAGGGCATCTAGGTTGGTTCCACAGTTTAGCTATTGTGAATTGTGCTGCTATAAACATTGATATAGATGTGTCCCTATAGTATGCTGTTTTTAAGTCCTTTGGGTATAAACCAAGGAGTGAGATAGCTGCATCAAATGGTGGTTCCATTCCAGTTTTCCAAGGAATCTCCATACTGCTTTCCATATTGGTTGCACCAATTTGCAGTCCCACCAGTAGTGTATGAGTGTGCCTTTTCCCCCACATCCTTACTGGTAATCTTAATATATGCCATTCTGACTGGAATAAGATAAAATCTTAAAGTAGTTTTGATTTGCATTTCTCTGATTGCTAGAGATGTTGAACATTTTTTCATATATTTGTTGATTGATTGTTTATCTTCTTCTGAGAAGCATCTGTTCAGGTCCTGGGCCCATTTATTGATTGGGTTATTTGGGGGTTTTGAGTTTCTACCTTCTTTATTTATTTTTAATTTATTCTAATTTGCTAGAATTAGAATGTGTATATCCTAGAGATTAGTGCTGTATCTGCTGTGCTTATGGTAAAAATTTGTTCCCAAATTGTAAGTTCTCTATTAAACACACTGATTGTTTCTATTGCTGAGAAGAATCTTTTTAGTTAAAATCCATCCCATTTATTGCTTCTTGATTTCATTCTTGTGCTATAAGGGTCTTATTAAGGAAGTTGGGGCCTACTCTGACATGATGGACATTAGGGCCTACTTTTTCTTCTATAAGGTGCAGTGTCTCTTGTTTAATTCCTAGGTGTTTGATCCACTTTGAGTTGAGTTTTGTGCATGGTGAGAGATAGGGGTTTAATTTCATTTTGTTGCATATGGATTTCCACTTTTCCCAGCACCATTTGTTGAAGAGACTATCTTTTCTCCAATATATGCTTTTGGCACCTTGTCTAATATAAGATAACTGTAATTATGTGGGTTTGTCTCTGTGTACTCTACTCTGTAGCATTGGTCTACAAATCTATTTTAGTGCCAATACCATGCTATTTTAGTTACTATTGCTCTGTAGTATAGTTTAAGGTCTTGTATAGTGATGACACCTTCTTCACTCTTCTTGATAAGGATTGCTTTAGCTCTTCTGGGTCTCTTATTTTTCCAGTTGAATTTCTTGATGGATTTTTCTATTTCTATGAGAAATGTCCTTGGAATTTTGATTGCAATTGCATTCAATCTGAATAGTGCTTTTGGTAGTATGGTCATTTTGACAATATTTATTCTGCCTATTCAAGAACAAGGGATATCTTTTCATCTTCTAAGGTGTTTTTTTTTAAAATTTTTTTCTTTAGTGTTTCATTGTAGAGGTCTTTCAATCATTAAGTTGATTCCCAAGTATTTTATGTTTTTTGAGACTATTGTAAATGGGGTAGTTTTCCTCATTTCCCTTTCACAGGATTTGTCACTATACAGAAATGCCTTTGATTTATGGGTGTTTGGGGGTTTTGTTTGTTTATTTTTGCTTAAATAAAGAAATTTTATTCAATTTAAAGTTTTTCATATGCAGATAAGTGTTCTAAATATGCTAATAATTTCATATTTATAAACAAGAAACTACACTCAGAGTAAGACTGTAGGCAATTTTATAGTAAAAAAAAATCATAATAAGATCATGTTAAAAAATTAATTTTTTAGTCTGGGGATATAGTTCCATTGGTAGAATGTTTGTCTCACATGCACAAGGCCCTGGTTTCAATCTCCAGCATCACAAAAAATTAATTTCTTAGGAAAATAACAAACAGTATTAGAAAGAGATAAGGATATAAATTGGAATAATGTATATGCAGTGCACTAGGAAAACAGTTCTTCTGTTTTTGTAACTTTTTATATTTCAGATAATCAATGTAATGATCAGTTTTTATTTTACTTAAACATAAATGTATATTCTTATTTTTATGCTTAGAAAAATTGTATGTTTGAAATGGATTTTAATAGAATTATTTAATACTTTTCTAGATGCATTTCATGAAAACAAATACATTAATTAATACACAATTATTCCAAAACAATTAATTTTTAAGTAATTTTTAATCCAATCTGCCAGTCAATGTCTTTTGATTGGTGAGTTAAGGCCATTAACAATCATGGTTATGATTGAGACATGATTTGTATTCCTAGCCATTTTTGTTTATTTTGGGTATTTAACTTGACTTAGTTTCTCCTTTGATTAGTTTTTCTTTTAATGTAATACCTCACCCTGCTAATTTTCATTGTTGTTTTTCAATTCCTCTTTGTGGAATATTTTGCCAAGGATGTTCTAGTGCAGGCTTTCTAGTTGTAAATTATTATAACTGTTGTTTATCATGGAAGATTTTTATTTCATCACCAAATCTAAAGCTTAATTTGCTGGATACAAAATTCTTGGTAGGCATCCATTTTCTTTCACGGCTTGGTATATCTTGTTCCTCAGTCTTCTAGCTTTCAGGTCTGTGTTGAAAATCTGCAGAGATCCTTATTGGTTTTCTCCTATGTGTAATCTTATTCCTTTCTCTTATGGCTTTTAAAATTCCCTCCTTATTCATTATAATGTGTCTTGATGTGGATCTGTTGTTAATTTGTGCATTTGGTGTACAATAAGTCTCTTGCATTTAGTTTTCCAATTCATTCTTCATGTTTTGGAAATTTTCTGATAATATTTTATTAAATAGATTGCCCATTCCTTTGGTTTGGAACTCTATGCCTTCTTCTGTCCCAATAACTCTTAAATTTGGTCTTTTTAGGCTATCCAATATTTCTTGAATATTCTGCTCATGGTTTCATATCATCTTCATTGTGTGGTCAACATTCTTTTCAAGATTATATATTTTGTCTACATTGTCTGAGGTCCTATCTTCTGAGTGGTCCAATCTGTTGGTGATGTTTCAATTGAGCTTTTAATGTGGTTTATTGTTTCTTTCATTTCAAAAATTTATGCTTTTTTTAGAACCTCTATCTCCTTATTGAAGTAATCTTTTGTTTCTTGAATTTGCTTATATAGCTCTTTATCAAAATGATGTTTTACTGCCTGTATTTGCTCCCTTATATAATCCTTTAATTCACAGGACATTTTAATTATATACATCCTGAACTCCTTCCCTTTCATTTCTTCTGCTGTGCTTGCCATGGACTCTAATAATGTAGCATCTTGATTTGTTTGGGGCACTTTCTTCCATTATATTTTTGTTTGTTTGTTTATTTTTTGTTTGTTTTGTTTTGTTTTATGTTTTTCATGTGTCTTCCCTTCTAGCACTGCAGCTCTGAGGCATTATCATTTTTATCCTACATGTTTGTAGTGCTCCTGCAAGGTTCCAATACCTCTCCTTTGAGGGCAAGAACAATGTTAACAGATCCAAATACAAACAATATATAACTTTAAACAAAATATTTCCTATTTAGATGTTTACAGTTTGGTCACAATATACAGAAATTATGAGTTCAATTATTATCTACAATATAAATAGTAGGTTTGCAAAAGGTTTCTAATATTGGACAAAGAAGTGTAGTGTAGTGTAGGATGAGATGTTGAGGGGGTATCTAAATAAAATCCTAAATAGGGCTGGGGATGTGTCTCAGTGGTTGAGTGCCCCTGAGTTCATTTACCAGTCCCCAAAGAGAGAGAGAGACAGAGAGAGAGAGAATGTTAGTTATAAGTGGCATGTCTATTTACTGGAGGCTTTGAGATTATATATATATGTAATGTGTTTGTTTGTTTACTTGTTATCTATGTGATGGCTATTATTCTGATACAATAAATAAAAATAACAATTATTCTATCTTACTTATTGGTAAAATTATGCAAATTGTTAATGTTATAAGCAAACTATTATTATTTATGTCTCAATATGTTTCTAAATATGTACAATATAGAGGCTGGGATTGTAGATCAGTAGTAGAGCACTTGTTCAGCACGTGTGAGGCACTGGGTTTGATCATCAGAATATAAATAAATAAGTAAATAAATAAAGGCAGTGTATCCATCTATGCATAAAAATAATCTAAAAAGTATGTACAATATATTTCTCATAGAGACATAAAACTTATAAAATTACATTTTGATAGCCTATTTACTTATTTTTTTCCTCTCTTGCTTAGGTCTGCATAAGAGCAAGAACAAAATTGTTCAATTGCTGAACCATTTTTCAGTAGACATATTTTTTAATAAATAAGTGTAATACATATGTGAAATTCCTTGGAAATATTTAATTCAAAAAGCTTCTGGAAAACATTTACTTCAAAGCCATGTGTTCACCCAAAAATCATAAAAATTCCTAACATTGAATTTCTCTGAGAGACATTACCTTTTTAATTTCTTATATTGGAATCCTTTGATTTCCAGATTTTAGCAGACAGTTGGGATGTAAGGACTAAGAATTAAAACTATTTACCATATTATAGAGTGTGCTTTAAGTAAATACATACCATTTCATGAAAACTCTGTACTGGAAAATTTAGGCACACTTTTAAATAACTTGGTAAACAATATGTTGGATATACATTGGTTATGGAAGTAGAAGAAATGGATTAGGAAAATCTCAAATTAAGTATAATGTGGCATTTAAAAACTTATTAGAGGACAAGAATATTTAATAAAGATATTTATGAATTTCAATATTTTATAAAGTTGTTTTTTATACTGTCCTTTGTATTTGAAAAAAAGCTTCTTTCATTATTTGTAGAATACCCTGCCCTGTGGAGCACATCCTTTTGGGCTTGCTTTACTTGCTGGTTCCTCAGGGTGTAGATGAAAGGGTTCAGCATGGGGGCAACAGAGGTGTTGAGAATAGCTACTCCTTTAGTCAGTGATGCCTTTTCTTTGGCAGAGGGATTAGCATACATGAATATACAACTTCCATAAGAAATAGAAATGAGAATCATATGAGAGGAACAGGTGGAGAAAGCCTTTCTCTGACTGGCAGAGGGAATTCTCAAAATGGTCCTGATAATGTACATGTAAGATAAAACCACTAATGCCAAAGTGAATAGTAAAGTAACCAGAGCAAAGTAGAAACCAATGATTTCTAGGAGCCATGTATCTGAGCAAGACAGTTGTAAGAGGGGAAAATAATCACAGGCAAAGTGATCAATGACATTGGAAACACAGTAATCCAGCTGGAGCAGAAGCATCAGGGGTGGGAAAATGGTCAGAAACCCACGCAGCCAGGCACACAGCATAAGCAGGGTGCAGAGTTTCCTGATCATAATGGTTGTGTAATGAAGGGGCTTGCAGATGGCAACACAGTGGTCATAGGACATAGCAGTGAGAATCACCCCCATGAAGATAAAGAAAAAGAGTTGACCTGAACAGTTGTTATAGGAAATGGTCTTATCCTGGGTGACAATAGTAACTAGAAACTTAGGGATACATATCTACAGTTGTAAATGGGATTTCTGAAAAAGAGAAGTTTGGGAGAAAGAAAGAAATACATAGGAGCCTATACATAGGAGTCCACCAAGGTTACAGTGATGATAGTCAGATTCCCAGTGATACTTAATATGTACAAGAGAAATAAAACCAGGAAAATCACAATCTGAAGTTCAAGATCATCAGAAAGGTCTAGTAGCACAAATTCTGTGATCACTGAGTGGTTCATCTCTCTTTCTCTTTCTCTTTTTCCTTGTTGCTGTTTGGTCTCTCCTTTTTTAAATTTTTTTTAAGATATTGGGTGTAAAAGAGAATTAAAGAGAGAAGAAAGATATAATTTATTATGAACAACATAGTCTTTATTGATAAAATTCTAAAATATTTTCCCTAATCTCTAACAATTTTATCTACATTACTCTCTTTGTGTTATTTTTTATTACATATTTATAAGTCCAGCTTCTTTGCTTCTGGTTCTTTTATTTTAAATCTAGCAGCAGTATTTAGGGAATTTTTATACAGTAAGCCACATCATTGAGAGATGGCAAATAAAATCAATAATTTAAAAATTATTACTGGGGCAAATTTATGCAAAATATTATTATCATTTTTGTTGAAATAATCACATGAATCATGCATTTTTCTTTCTTTTCCCATGGTGAATACATTAGATCATACTACAACCTAAAAACAAAAATAGATTATCTTGATTTTATCAAAGGGCAAAAGTAAAAATTTGAAGACTAAAGTAACAACCCATTACTCCTTTTTATGATATAAGAAATCAACTAATAATTCTGTTAAAATATTAAACACATTTTAAAAACATAAATTATTTGATTTAATTATTCATTTTATTTTTAGTATTACTGTTTTGGAGTAATTATCAAGATAACATAAGAACATTCTATACATATTATGTATATATATATATATATATATATATGTATATGTATATACATATATATATATTTACTATAAGATAAATAATGTGATTATTTTATGTAGTAACCAGGGAATATGTTTACTTATTGATTTATTTTATAATTCTATTAAAATCTTTAATGTTTGATGTCTTTGATAATCTTTTTAGAAAAAATACATAATTTTATAATAATTTTATACATGTATGTGTTTATATATATATATATATATATATATATACACATACACACACACACACACACACACACACACACGTGTGTGGGCTCTCTCTCACCCAGTAAGGAAGGAGGTCCATAAAACAGGGTAGAGAGTGTGGCTATATGCCGCAAGCTGGCTGGGCACAGAAACACAAGCCGCTCAAGCAGGAACAAAGCTTTATTTTTAAAAAAGCCGCCAGTCCCCGTGTGCGCCCTGCTAACAAGCCAGTCGACACACGTGTCTCCACCGGAACCGGGCGCCCTGACCTCCCCCGGAAATTCCCTCCTACTATCCTTCCCCAACCAATGGGAACTCTCCAGGAGTCCCATAATGTGAGTCCCAGTAACAGGCCGAGGTGACCAGCAGGAGTCCAATTTCCATATGAATGTAAAGCTTAACATAATCATATCATCTCAATGGCTAGCTGGCAGTCACCTAAACCAAAGGTGCCATGTATCATAATACTTTTGCTGTGGCTCCTAGCAGCTATAGAGTCATGAATCAAGACCTCCAGAGACCAAAGTGGAAGCAGGTCTGATTTTATTGCATATTTATCATGTTTATATACTCAGGCAGTAGCTAAGCAGATTACGGACAGCCACCAATACAATTTCCTGCTAACTGTCCTTGCAGAAAACATTTGAGGAGCAGGTCATGGAGCAAGAACTGGAACCACAAAACATGGCCTCCCACCAAGGGCTGTGCCTACAGGGTAAGCAGTTTGCTGCCCATGTACCTTGCATAAGGGGAGTGGCTTGCCACTTAGGGGCCCTTAACATATGCCATGTATGCATTACTCCATGCACTTGTATACACACACACACACACACACACACACACACACGTATACACATATATACATATACATATGGGGCACATAGTATACAGACATTTTTCACTTATGAGCTTAAAGAAACATTATTTTTCATTTTGCTTTGAAGCATAAATTTGAAAGAAATACTTGCCTTAGATCTTAGCAGCTCTGTCACTTGGATTATAAAATAGTATATTTTCCAACTATCATCCTTTCTTATCCATTAAGTTTTATGGAAAAGTATTTTCTTCCTTTTTCATTTTGTCCCACATTAGGCTCTCATTCCACAGATCCACTCATCCACCAATATGTCTAAAAATGTACAGGAAAACCTCTCCCGTTCACCTTAACCCATTCAGTTAGTTCCAGCTCTTCAAACACTGCCTGGGTATGCTATTCTGTGGATTTGGTCTGCTAAGTCCTGACCATTATCTTTTCCATATTTTAGATTTTCACATTTCTGCCATGCAGGACAGATGTTAGCAAAGTTCACACTTTAATCAAATTTGATTTTATATTTTCTCTATTTTACAATTACAGAAGGGAAATATTTTAGGAAATAAGAATGTAATGTCAGAAACCTTCAGAAAAAAAACCTTCAGAAAAAAAAATATGTTCCCCTTCACTAATCTGATCTAGAAGTTTAAGAAAGTAATATTTAAAGAAAGAACAGAGAAAGATATGACACCATTAGGTATTATAAGTGCACATTCTTAAATCAGAATTTTGCTTCCAACTGGTTTTACTTTATATCTCAAATACTTCAAGTCTATTTCTTTTGTTTTCTGAAGATTTGATTTCCTAGGAACAAGATAAAGTCCAGGCCATATCTCTGTTATCTTATTGACCTTGAGGGATTTCTGTTAGCCATCCTTCAGTTTCTCAGTAGCCTCCTAACTCTTCTCTACTGGGGATCTCCCTTGAGAATTCATTTTTGTATCCCATAGAGAATCTACAATGCTCAATGCTATTCTACAAACTGTTTATTTCCATTGACTGCAATTATGTAATATTTTATTATTATATAATGTTTTATGAGCAAAAAAAAATAGCTATGAAACATACTTTGTTACAAAACCTGAACCCTTAATCTAAATGATATTTAATTATATTTTTAATATATAAAAATTTTCTACATATGCCTTTTTGATTGCTCAAACTTTATCTTTGTTAGATGTTGGTCACCTGTAAACTAGTGGTTATTCTATTACAGTAAGGTAAAGAATAACTATTATAATGTACATATTTTTATCATAATTTAAGAAAATATTATTGCCTATTTTAACTAATTTCATCCTCATTCTAAAGTGCAATATTTAATTGCAATGTCAACTTTTCTCATCTTACTATTCATCTTGGCTCTACCTTTATTTATCATCGCTTCCACATTTTAATAAAAAATACTCACAAAATGATAAACCTTTGTTTATATGACATTTTGTTGGTGGATTACACCTCTTTATTCTCTTTCATGTTCTTCATGCTTCTCAAATATTTTTACAATAAAAATAAAATATCAAATGTGTTAGTCATTTTTTCATTATTGTGACTCAAATACCTGACAAGGCCAACTTAAAGTAGGAACACTGATTTGGGGGTTCACAGTTTCAGAGGCTCAATTCATGGTCTGTGAACTCCATTGCTCTTTGCCCCAGTGAGGCAGAATATCATGGTCAAAGGGCCATGGTGGAGTAGAACTTCTCAACTCTTGGAAGGCAGGAAGAAGGAGGGAGAGAAGACGGAGATGGCAAAGGGGAAGGAGAGGAACTGAAGGAACAAGATAAAGTTGGTTCTTTTGTGTTTTATGTTGAATTACATGGACATATGAATTTATAGCTTTCAAAGTTCTTCTATACCGCATTAGTGTTTTCATAGATATAACAAGGAAAATTTAAATTGACAATTCTACGTCTTTGGAGTGCTTCAGTTAGGACAAAGTATTTTTGTATTATTTTTGTTTGTTTGTTTTTGATTTTGTTTAATATTTCGAAAGCACATGTTAAATTTATATTTCTCTCTTCTTATTTCTTATTTCTCTCTTCTTATTTCTCTCTTCTTACTTTTTCCAGACTGTTTCAGCACTTTTCTACATTGTACCTGGAATTAATAATTTCTCCAGAGTCTTCTTACTTTATTGGGAATTGTGAACTGAGATAAGAATCTAGCCCCAGTTTTATCATATACAGCCTTTAAAATGTAGAGGTAAATTTCTCCTGTCCCTAGTTGCTTCAGGATTTTTAACATGAATAGGTGCTGTATTTTGTCCAAACCTATTTCTCCATCTATTGGGGAATGTTATAACTCTTGTCCTTAATTCTATTTATGTGGCAAATCACATTTATTGTGTTGAACCAACCAGAGAAATCAGTCAAGAGAAGGAAATTAAATAAATACATATAGGAAGAAGTCTAATTATCTCTGTTTGCTGATGATATAATCCTATATCTACAAGACTCCCTCCTCATAAAAATAAAAAGAAAAAGAAAGAAAACTTCACCAGAAGACTTCTAGAGCTGATAAATGAATTCAGCAAAGTACCAGAATATAAGACAAAAGTTCTTAAATCAAAATATTTTCTATACATGAATGGTGATGTTGCTGAGAAATAAATTAGAAAAACTCTTCCATTCATAGTAATCTCAAAAAAATCCCTTGGTATTAATATTAATCTAACCATGGAGATGAACGATCTCTATAATGAAAATTATAGTACTCTGAAAAAAAAATTGAAGAAGACCTTAGAAGACAGAAAGATCTCCTATGTTCCTAGATAGGCAGAATATTGTCAAAGTGAGCATACTATGAAAAACAACATTCAGATTTAATGTGACTTCCATCAAAATATTAATGATATTATTCACAGAACTAGAAAAAGCACTCCTGAATTTTATCTGGAAAATTAAGAGACCCAGAACAGCCAAAGAAATCCTAAGCAAAAAGAGAAAATCTGGATGCATCACAATACCTGACTCCAAATTACACTATAGAGTTATAATAACAAAAACAACATGTTATTAGCATCAAAAATAGAAATATTATTGGAATAGAATAGAAAGCACAGAGACAAACCCAAAAGTAGAGTAATCTGATACTTGACAAAGGTGTCAAAAATATATGTTGGACTGACTCCTTAGCCATTTATTGATTGGGCTGTTAGTGATTTTGGTGTTTTTTGAGTTTTTTATATATCCTAAAGAAGATATACAATCAATCAACAAATATATGAAAAAATGTTTAACATCTCTAGTAACTAGAGAAATGCAAATCAAAACTATTCTAAGATTTCACCTCACTCCAGTCAGAATGGCACTTATCAAGAATACAAACAACAATAAGTGCTGATGAGGATATGAAAGAAAAGGCACACTTACACATTGCTGGTGGGACTGCAAATTGGTGCAGCCAATCTGGAAAGCAGTATGGAGATTCCTTAGAAAACTTGGAATGGGGGCTGGGGCTGTAGCTCAGTGGTAGAGTGCTTGCCCTGCACATGTGAGACTCTGGGTTCGATCCGCAGCATCACATAAATATAAATAAATAAAGATGTTGTGATCATCTACAACTAAAATATATATATGAAAGAAAACTTGGAATGGAACCACCATTTGATCTGGCTATCCTGTTCATTGGTCTATACCCAAAGGACTTAAAAACAGAATACTACAGTGATACAACTATATCAATATTTATAGCAGCACAATTCACAATAGGCAAACTGTGGAGTCATCCTGGATGTCCTTCAGTAAATGAATGCATAAAGAAACTGTGGCATATATATACACAATTAAATATTTCTCAGCAATAAAAGAGAATAAAATTATAGCATTTGCAGGTAAATGGATGGAGTTAGAAAATATCATGCTAAACTATGTAAGCCAATCCCAAAAAAACAAAGGCCAAATGTTTTCTCTGAGAAGTGGATGCTAATCCATAATGGGGAGATGGGTTACGTGGGATGAATGGAGGAACTTTGGATTGGCCAAAAGGGAAGGAGTTCAGGGGAGGGTGTGGGGATAGAAAACAAATGGTGAAACGAGATAAACATTATTACCCTGGGTACATGTATAATTGCACGAATGTTGTGATCCTACTTTGTGTATAATCAGAGAAGTGAAAAATTGTGCACAATGAATCAAAGAGCATTCTGCTGTCTTTTATAACTGATTAGAACAAATAAATTTAAAAAAAAATAAAATTAAATGTTTATCTGTTGGAGAAAAGATAGCCTCTTTAACACATTGTGGTAATATATATATATATATATATATATATATATATATACAAATTAAAAAACTAGTCAGCCATATGTAGAAGAATGAAACTAGATCCTGATCTCTCAATCTGCATTAAAGTCAACTCAAAGTGAATCAAAGGCCTAGAAATGAGATCCAAATTTTATGGTCAACACCCCAATAGTTTGGTACAGGCACCAACTTCCTTAAGAAGACCTATAAAGCTCAAGAAACAAAACCAAGAATCAATGAATGAGAAGAAATCAAATTGAAAATCTTCTGCACAACAAAGGGAAGAGTTAAGAGCATGAAGAGAAGAGCCTACAGAATGGGAGAAAATTTTTGCCAGCTACTCTTCTGACCAGGGATTAATATTCAGAACATACAAAGAACTCAAACACTTAGCACCAGCAAAACAAATAATCCAATTAATAAATGGGCCAAAGAACTAAATAGACACTTTTCAAAAGATGAAATACAAATGAGCAACAAATATAAACAAAAATAATTCAATATCCCTAAAGAGCAGGGAAATGCAAATTAAACTAAATTGAAAATTCATCTCACTCCAATTAGAATGGCAATCATCAGTTATTCAATATCAAAAAAACAAATGCTGAATGTTTTCTCTGATATAAGGAGGCTGATACATAGTGGGATAGGGAGAGGGAGCATGGGAGGAATAGACAAACTCTGGACAGGGCAGAGGGTTTGGGGGGAAAGGGAGGGGGAATGGGATTAGAAATAATGGTGGAATGTGATGATCATTATTATCCAAAGTACATGTATGAAGACACGAATTGGTGTGTATATACTTTGTATATAACCAGAGATATGGAAAATTGAGCTCTATATGTGTAAATAAGAATTGTAATGCATTCCACTGTCATATATAAATAAAAATAATAATAATTTTTTAAAAAGGGAATACAAATAATAATTCTGGGAGGATTTGAAAAACGTACATTCACAGATTGTTGGTGGGACTGAAAATTCACACAACCTCTCAGTAAAACAGTATGGAGATTCTTCAAAAGATTAAGAATGGAACCACTATATGACCCAGCTATGCCACTCTTCATAATTTATCCTTAAGAACTAAAATCAGCACACTACAGTGATATATGCATACCAATGTTAATATCAGTGAAATTCACATTAGCCAAGTTATAGAATGAGCCTAAATGCCTGTTTACAGATGAATGGATTGAGAAAATGTGAAATAGAAACACAACCCACTTGAATCAAATGTATTAAATATGATATGTCAAGAGCTATGTAATGTTTTGAACAACTAATAATAAATAAATAAATAAATAAATAAATAAATAAATAAATAAAACACAATGATTTCTAGAAGAATGAAATCATGGCATTTGCTGGTAAATGGATAGACCTGGAGAACATCATGCTAAGTGAAATAAGCCAGATTCAGAAATGATTGCTCTTATTACAGAAGCCAAAGAAAGATAAAGGGGAAAAGGGGTGTGGTGGGGATCCCAATAAAATTAGCATGAGATTTTCCCAGAGCCTTCAGACATTATTGTAAAGATGTCTGAAACTTTATTTCCTAGTGTTCATGTCTGAGTAGTGAGATGAAGAGAAAATCAAGACTTATTGTCAACATCTCCTCAAAATATAATCACATTTTTCCAATAAAGATTTTCAACTTTTGACTGACCATATATATTTTTGTATGTTATTTTTTTTCTTTCACTTTTCATTAGTTTTATTAGTCTCTTTAGTTTATCGTGTCCTCCCTCATATTTAGCAAGCAAAACTTATTTTTGTTTGTTTGTTTTTGGTACAAAGAAACTTTATAACAAGCATTCTTTGACATGCTTGAGAAATAATAGTCAAGAAAAGTGATAGAGACCCAGTTCACATGAACTAGAGACACAGTAAATAATAAACATAATAATTTTTAAAATCGTGTTATTAGGTAATAAAATACTATAGAAAAATCAATGAAAACCCACACACACATAGACTAGGCTAAGGATTATGTAGAGTCCTGTAGTAGAGCTAGGCTTAAGATTAAGTCAGATATTTAGGACTTGCTCATTAAAGTAGCAATGCTCATTAAGCAGATTTCAGTGACAGAAATTTTTATAACTGTGTCTGGAAAACCCAACAACTGAGATGATCACATAGAATTTATGATCTATAAGTATTACTGACAGAGTTTCCAGGCTTTTCATATGACTCAATATTTTATCATATGCCACACAGAGCCTGGTTACATATTGCAGGGACAATTATAAAACAATCCGTCTATAGCTTGTTTTGTTAGTTCTTCTTAAATGTTTTCAAAATGTATCAAACTGTACCTTTTCCCACTTAACCTGGTTCTAGAAGAATTAAGGATGAGCTGGTTAATTTTAGGTATCATCCTGGCTGAACTAAGGGATACGAGATGACTGATTAAACGTTATTTCTGAGTGTGTCTGTGAGTGTGTTTGCATTTGAATTTGTACACTGACTTCAAGAGGAAGGGCCTCCCTGTTGTGGGTGGACATCGTTCTGTCTGTTGATAACTCAAACAGAACAAAAAGATGGAAGGAAGATTGAATTTTCTCTCTTTTGACCTAAGAAATCCAACTACTCTTGCCATGGGACAGTTCTAAGTCTTAAAACTCAGCCAAGGCTTTCAGCTATGTACTCCTCAACCTCAGATCTTTAGTCATGGATTAGAGCTACACCATTGGTTTGGTGGGCATCAGTTTGCAGATGGCAGATTATGTGACGTCTGTTACTACAGCTGCATAAGTCAAATCTTCCTAATAAAATTCTTTCCATATATCTTTACTTATATCTCCTATCACTTTAATTTCTTTGGAGAAATTTTACTAATGCATTTTACTTTCCGGGAACATAGAGAAAATACATTTCAGGAATTAAGAACTGGGTGTACTACTACTTCTTCTTAAGTTTAAGTTTAACGTTAGAAAAATGGTGTATCTTAAAATAAATTCTGGACACACTGACTTAATAAGATTATGAGATCTGAGACTATGTTTGCCTTTGTTTTTTAAAATATTCTTTTTTGCTTTTTAACATTTCCATTTTTGCAGCTTTGTGCATATTATTTTGTGGCTTTTTGAAATATTTGTTTTTTGGCAAATTTCTATTTCTTGTCATTGTTGCTCTAGGAGTTAGTTCCCCATATTTACAGACTGGGCATGATTTATGACACATATCTCTTGTAACTGGTGATTTTAAAACAGTTATTTGTTCTAAAAGATGTGTTTTAAACTACTCCGCAACTGCAGAAGGCTACATATTGATAAAGAAAAAAGCCTGACATTCAGAGAGTTTATTTTTGTTTTATCATGATTCATTCCATGTATGTACTAGCTCAGCAAAATTTCTTCAAAATTGAGTGTATTAATTTGTGTTCTTCACATTACATATGGTAACCATGGGTCCTGGCACATATTAACTATGCTTAGAGAACATGATCAAATCTTTATGAAAATATTAAGTAGGACACAATTTTTCTCAAAGTTATAAACTACTGTCATATTCCTAAAAGATATTCCTAAAAAATACAATTCTCTTGTTGCAGTCTCTAGTTGACAAGTGAGATAAATTTCAAGGATCACTAATCACACAAATGCAGAGTACAACCTATTTCTACATTACAGACTAACATTCCATCTATAAGGCAATCTTCTTCAACCAATGACATCTTCTCTAAACTACCCTAATAATTGGTGATAAATTTGCAACATATGTTACATTTGGGTTCTGTCAAATTTCATATCATAAACATTCTCTATAGTATGTAAAGAAAAAATTATGTAGAGTTTTGGCCTGGAAAATAGACTGAACCTGCCTGAAAGAAATTATGCAGTCTGCACTTTATTGAAAAAACTCAACTACACTAGATACCTGCTGGGCAGTAGCCAGAATATGCACTCATTTTAAAGATATTTGCAATTTCTTATAGGAGGAGAAGCCTTACATAGAATACTCCATTAGAATTATACTTTTGATTTACAACCATATAAGGCATGTTTTTTCTAAGGAAAGGGAATATGCAACTGACTTAGACAGTGATTTTCCTAATAGAATTAATAGAAAATTGAACCTTGATTTCAAAAGGTCCTTTTCATGGCCATATAAGTAACGTCACTGATTTATGTCTGACTTCGTTGTCAATATCAGATAAGGGAGTAATGTCTAAAATACATATGAAACTTGTACAACTACGTAGAAAAGCAAGACAAATTACTTAACTTAAAATGGGCAAGATTTTGAATAGAAATTTCTCTAAGAGGGGGCCAAAATGTATATGGAAAGAACCTCAATGTCACAGAATTAAAGGTAGAACCAACTTATGATCTAGAAATCCAACTTCTGTGTATAGATCCAAAACAATGGAAATGAAGATCATAAAGGTCTATCTCACTATCATGTTCATTGTAGCATTATTCACAAAAAAAGATATGAAAATAAACATATATAGTTCATTTTAAACACACACAAATTATTTTTTTAAAGACAAATTTGACATTCATATAATGTGAATGAACCTGAAGGACAATATACTTAGTTACATAAGCCAGTCATGGTAGGACAAACACAATGATTTTACCTATATGAAGTATCTAGAGTAGACTCATAGAAGCAGAGAGTAGACTGACAATTTCTACATGATTGGCAGAAGAGAAAACAGGAGTTATGTTCAATTTGTATACAGGATTTCCCCTATGCAAGATGAATAAATTCTAGAGATCTCCTGTAAAATATTGTGCCTATATTTAGACATGATGTATTGTGCCTATAAAACTTGCTGAAGTATTCAGATCTCATGTCAAGCGTTCTTACCCCAATAACAATTTTTATCTGAAAATGTTCAAAACTATATCAGTTGGACTAGAGAAAACTATGATAATTGCTGATTTTTTGAATTTTTTCAGTTATTGATGGACCTTTATTTCATTCATTTATTTTTATGTGGTGCTGAGAATCGAACCCAGTGCCTCACACATGTGTGACAAGTGCTCTACCACTGAGCCACAACCTTAGCCCCTAATTGCTGATATTTAATAGTACAGACAATTATACTATATGCTGTAGATATTTGTTTTTATCCTCATAATAAGTTATTAATGCTTCATTTATCTGTGATAATAGACCTTACTTATTGGTGAAGAAGTAGGTATTTTGAGGTTATAGAAATCTAAGTTTTTTTAACTATTTACTTCTTAACATAAAAATTGGAATTCATTTGGAAACAATGTAATTTAGAAGTCATTTATAATTTTCCTCCAAAATTTGGAGTCCTCTTCAAGATCCTGTCCCTTTTTATCTCTCTCAGCAAATTTCATACTTAATCTCTCAATTGATTATAATATTAAGAATGTACCTCCATTGATAAGAATTACAGTATGTTTTCTCAAATGTTAGACTACTTCTCAGTATCCATAATCTTAAGTTATACACAGATACACATTATTTTAGATTTTAAGTATACTATGTGGAATAGAAATTTAACAAATGAAACCAGAACTTTATATATAATGGAATATTTTTCTTTGCAATGAAGCTTATATTTTATACAAAACAGAAACTTAAAATATTTTACTTTAGTATCTACTAATTTTGATATATGTCCTGTTTATAACTAGTCCATGAAACATGAGAAGGATATCTAATCCCATATCTAAATATTTCTTCATATATATATTTATTAAAAAATATATATGTATATATATTTATTAAAAACACATATTTATATATATTATATATAATATGTTCAAAGGATATATTATATATAATATATATATTTAATATATTTCATACACAAACACATATTGTGTTTTGGATTAGTCTTAAACAACACATGTATGTGTACACACACACAAACACACTCATAATCAAAAGAGAGCTTACAATGGAATTTGAGAAAATAAATTTATCCCATATATCTAATACTTATTTCTTCACTATTTTCTATAGCATGTGTTCATTAGGTATTTGTGTATGTATATATTTGAATGTGTGTCTATATGTATGTATATATTTGTATGTGTGTCTACCTATACATCTATGGAGACTTCATAGGAAATGAAAATATGAAAGTCTATTGAGCACCTAAATCTAAAGATGTATTATTAATGAATGGCCCATGTTACTTTGTAAATAGAAAAATAACATGTTTATTCATTTATTTTCATTTTTAACTTTTGAATTATTATTAGTATTCTTTTTATTATTGTAGTGCTGGGGACTGAACTAGGACCTTGCAGATATAAGGCAAGTGCTCTACCATGGAGCTACAACCCCAGACCTAGTTCTTGGTTTTAAATGAAAAAAAAAAATTACATTTTTCATTCACTTATGTAGCATTTAAGATTTTTCTAGAAAAAAAATGTGAAAAAAAAACTCAAGGGAAATTCTGTAAAACATAAATAAAAACACAATTTATATTTTGAGATGTGTTAAGTAAAATATATCAATTTCTTTGTGTCTCCTATATATAGGGATATGTTTTTTCCTGAACAAAATTCAAATTGCAATTTTCTTTGTAAAATAATAATTGATTAAGAGGTTGTAATGAATAAGCACCAGAAAAATGGGGTGTCAGAAAGTCATAAAAATTATTTAAATTTGGTGAGACATATGTTAAACAAATATGCCAGTAAACTGTTAGGAAAAAGAAAAGTGTGGATGTCAAGAATGAAATGAAGGGCAATAATTATTTGAATTGGCTACTAAATTTTCATTCTTTTTGTACTTTTAATTACACATTAATGTGCCTTTACCTCAAGACACCACGTCTTTCCTTGTGCTTGTAAAAAACACAATCTTCCTTGCCATGTTCATGAAGGCTTGCTTGACCTGCTGATTCCTCAGGCTGTAAATAAAGGGGTTGAGCATAGGAGCCACTGAGGTGTTTAGCACAGCCACTCCCTTGCTCAGAGACACTCTCTCTCTTGCTGAGGGTTTAATGTACATAAAAATGCAGCTGCCATAAGAGATGGAGATGACAATCATGTGGGAAGAACACGTAGAAAAGGCCTTTGTCCTCTGACTAGTTGAAGGAATTTTCAAAATTGTTCTGATGATATATATGTAGGACAGAAATATTAGTGCCAAGGTGAACATCAGAGTAAACACAGCACAGGAAAACCCCATTATCTCTAGGAATTTAGTGTCAGAACAAGAAAGTTGGAGTAGGGGGAAGTAATCACAGGTAAAATGGTCAATGATATTGGACCTACAGTAATCAAGCTGTAGTAGCAACATGAGAGCAGGGAAGATAATTAAGATTGAGACCAGCCAGGAAGCAAAGACAAGCATTGTGCAGACTTTGCGATTCATGATGGTCATGTAGTGCAGAGGTTTGCAGATGGCAATGTAACGATCATAGGACATGGCAGCCAGAAGGTAAAATTCAGTGACTCCCAAGAGAATGAAAAAAAATAACTGAGCTATACAGTTGTTAAAAGAAATGGTTTTATCTCCTGAAATAATGGTACTTAGGAACTTGGGTATACTGACGGTTGTGAATGAAACTTCCAATAGAGAGAAATTCCTGAGGAAGAAATACATGGGAGTCTGAAGATGGGGATCCAGCAGAGTAAGGGTGATGATGGTCAGGTTCCCAGTGATGCTGAGCATGTAGGTGAGGAAGAGAAAGATGAATATTACCACCTGGAGCCTGGGATCATTAGACAGTCCCAGGAGGATAAACGCTCTTACTTCTGTATGATTTCTCATTTGCTTCTTCAGTAGTTTTTTCTTGTTGAACCTATAGGAAAAACCACAAATAAAGCACTTAAGTTTAGAATTTTAAAATATCCAAGTGTGAAGCTGGAATTTTCCTGAACTATTATGCCATTTCCACCTTTAGGGAAAATGGAAAGCCACCTGATAATGACAATGATCCTTTAATTTTCTCTATTTTACAGTGAAAAACTCTAGTTTTAGCAGATTAAAAACTACTTAAAACTCCAATGAGGTGCCATCTCACCCTTAGAATGGTTATTGTCAAACACACACACACACACACACACACACACACACACACACATACACACACACACACACATGAGGAAATGTTGATTAGAATATGTCGAAGAAGAACTCTTATAAGCTGTTGGTGATAATGTAAATTAGGACAGCTATATAAAGAATAGCATGTAGGTGCTCAAAAAACTAAAAAATAGGACAGGTGTGGTGGCATAGTCGTGTAATCCCAGCCTCTCAAGAGGCTGAGGCAGAAACATCGTGAGTTCAAAGCCAGCCTCAGCAATGATGAGACTCTTGTTACATTTTAAATAAAATATAAAATAGGGCTGGGGATGCGATTCAGTGGTTGAATGTCCCTGAGTTCAATCCCTAGTATGCTCCCCACCAAAAAAAAAAAAAAAGAACTAAAAACAGAACTACAAAATTGTCTGATCTTTATACTACTGGGTATATATTCAAAAGAAATAACGTCAGCATACAAAAGATATACTTGCATGCCCATGTTTTTGTGACACAATTCACATTGTAAATATAATAAGCATCTAGATGCTCTTCAACAGGGTAATGGATGAATAATATATAGTATATACACCAAGGAGTATTATTCAACCATGAAGTAGAAAGAAATCATTTGGAACAAAATGGGTGGAATGAAGGACATTATGTTTAGTGAAGTATGCTAGACACAGGAAGACAAGTATCACACGTTCTCTCTCATATGTGAAAACTCAAAAAGAAAAAGTAGAATAGTGATGAATAGGGATTATGAAGGATACAGGGGTGAGTTGGTGGGAGAGTGGAAGAAGGGTGATTGAATATGATCAATGCATGATATATATACACCTATGTAAATATCACACTGAATGTCATTAACATGTGCAATTAATATGAGTACATAAAATAAATTTAAAAATAATAAGAAAATGATTTTGTATCACACAGCTTGAAATGGTAGGGCCAAGGTTTTTAGCCAGACTTTTCTGATTCCAAATGTTATTTCTTACTGAAAGGTTAAGATGTGTGGCTACAAAATATCTTCCTTTTGAGACACTGCTCCAATATCAATAGACATTTCCCCTTATTTAATAGTTTAATTACATTGAGAACTGCCAAAAATGGGAAAAGATAATTTTTTAAAAGTGGTGTTTTGTCCTTAGCCATCTACCAATGTTGATTAACACTCATTGGCTTTTCCAACTCCTGCTACTACCTCATTGGAAGTTGGAAATGCTGATGTCATTGCAATGAGCAGCCTCAGATGTCAGGGATAGAGGGAAGAAAGAAGCAGGCAACGAATGTACATTGGAAGGTTTGAACCTGAGATGTATTGTATATAAATCTCTTGCAAAATTTCTTGATATTTTAATCTACTTGTGTCACTTTTATGATGTTTATTCCTAGTCAACTTATTTTGCTTTCTACTTAAAATAATAAATATCATTATTATTGTTATTCATATTTGAGGTTGCCCTCAGATACATAGTTAGGCATATCCCAAAAAAACCTGCTTTAGTAGTTTTATTTATATTTTTAAAATAATAAGTTCTAATGCTTTTTTAGAGCTAAAGTTTAAATGCTATTGCCAAAGATATTTGCATAAGAAAGAGGGGGAATGTCTGGTTTTGAATCCAATCCAATTTTTAGGTCTTAAAATCACTTACTCCTCTGTGCTCAGTTTCCTTATCTACAATACAAATCAATCTCATTTGATAATTATAAGATTTAAATAAGTTAATATATGTGAAGCATTTGGAAAAATGCTTAACACTTAATGGAAGTTGTATTGATATTTTTCTATAGAGAAAATGTTCCCTAATCACTGATATAAATACCTTTGGGATTAGGATGATGGTCCTCAGCCTGAGGTTATTTTAGATAAATAGGAACAAATACATTTAACCCCAAGAGAATTTCAGAAGAAGAACAACAACAATAATAGAGTAGGAATTACCTGATTGTACAGCACCTATCACATTTAGGCAAATGATGCTTAGCTTTATACTTTTACCCTATCTACATTATGCTGACCTTTCTAACCATGATTTATGTACTTCTTCCATGCTACTATGCACACACACACACACACACACACACACACACACACACATTCTACTCCCATCTCTCTCCAGGATATGATCATTGCCCCTGGAAATTAAGTATTCACAGCACATCAACATGAACCATGGCTAGTTTGTTTTTCTGTATTCATTAATTATAACCTTTCTGGAAGTGATTGTGAATTTCGAAGTCAACTATAACAGTATTGTGAGTGGCATATTGTAATGACACTCCAAATCACCTCTTTCCATCACAGGAAGAGTATCCATTGTATACATATCATAAGAACCCCTAGTCATTCCTCCCAACCCACTACACTTAAACTACGCCGAAGTCTCCTGTGAACTCTGCCATTACTCTGCACATTCTTGAAAAAATAGGTTCTTATTCCTATTTCAACATTTTCTAGTGACTAGCATAGTTATATTGGTTTAAAAGAAAATTTCATCTAGTTAATATTGAGTTTGTTGTTAAAATAAATGCTGCCATCAGGCACAGTTCTCCATTTAATGCTATATTCTAGCTTGAACAGTACTTATACTTTATTTTTCTCTTATAAGATGTGTTTCCCCACATCACTTACCTTACAAGGTATGCTTAAACATTTGACCCAAATTCCCTATATTGAATAAATTTAAAACCAAAGACATGCAAAGGAAACCATATTTTATTGACACATGAATTTTGAAAAACTTCATTAAACATTATTTCTAATTACTTTTGTAACATTTCTTTATAATCCATCCTTTCTATTCACTTTACTCCACCTCCAGTAATATCAATCTTACCTTATCAGGGTTGTGTTTGTGTTAAAATCAAGAATTTTTCATAATACCTTGAAGTAACAAACTACATTCTCATCAAATAGACAAAATTTGGTGTCATTCTCAAGTTTAAAGTTCTTGTAATTACTGATGTTGGAAACTCCGATTTTTAAAAATACATTTTACTATTTTTAGTATATTATTACTATTATTTTTATATTATTATTATTCCATAGTGAAAAATGTATGAATGCACTGTATTTTAACCTTGGTTCTAACTTATTGGATATATATTTTTCTTCCAAATCTTTGTTAATTTTAATATTTTTTTCTGAATATTAATAATAACACTACTCACTATTTTCTTTTTGCTATTGATTATAAATCTGAATAAATATAGGAGGATTTCTGAAGGAAGATATCAATAAAAAATGAACATTTTTTTCAGCACATCACCAAAAAATGAACACTTCTATAGAAAGTTTTCAAAAACCAACAAACAGGTTTAATGAATCTCTAGCATTAGTAGATCTAATGTCAATAATTGGGGGTGGTATACTATGTTTTTATGTAAAAATTCAATGGATTATTTTCAATTGCTAATACCAAATAAGTATAATAAAAGTATGAGTATTCATATTCCTTTGAAACAATAATTAAATATTGAATAAGGCTGATTCCTACAGCCTTAAACTATTCCAAGGATGTGTTTGTGTAGAGGATGATGGGTATCTTCAAAAATGTAACTCATCAATTCAGTTTGTTATTTGTGAATGCAAACCCATATTTTCTCCTGGAAGAACATATCTTAGGTTGTTACGTTCTCATTTCATTTTACTCATTGTATCAAAATTACTTCTTACTTTCTTTCCAAAGAACCTAAGACAGATTCCTTGAGTCACTAAAAATAAAATTTAATAGTGATATTTATTGCTTATTAAATAAAATTTGCACTTTCCAAATCTCTACCACCAAATGAATATTAATAATGACTGCCTAAACAAATCAGATAACATATGGGCAATATATTTGATGTCCAAGGTGAAAAATTAACATTATACTAAAAGATATATTAGTTTTAAAGTATCAAAAGATGTTCCTTTGAGTCTGAGATAAGAGACTTTTGTTCCATTTGATTTCTGATCCACACTCGCACTCTCTCTCTCTCTCTCTCTCTCTCTCTCTCTCTCTCTCTCTCTCAGTGTGTGTGTGTGTGTGTGTGTGTGTGTGTATACAAACATACATCTGCTGTTTGTAATAGTTTTCTTTTATGTTGCCCTGGGTTGAAATCTTTCTTAGTAAAGCAAAAAATTTGAGAGTCTAATTTTTAAATATTTCATTTGCTCAATTATGTCTTCTTCAATTAAACCCCAGTATAAATCATCAGAAAAATATCAGAGTAACTGATATTGCCACACTCTTTATTTCTATTTTATAAGTTTCAACAGGTGTTCAAAGTCTAGGTTAGTACATTAGAGAACAGGCTAATTGTTGAATTCAAAGTGTGGGCAATCTCTAGCTTCATAATCACAAGAAAATGCACTTCTGACACTTTTCATGGATTCGAGGCTCTGAGCTAGAATATGTTCCTTTGAGAAAGCAAAAACTCCTCAGGAGAACCAACTGAGTGGTTAAAATGTTGTTTTATGTTTACAGTTTCTCACAGTTATTTTAGAATATTTTTCTCTAAAAGAATAATAGGGGGCTGGAGTTATGTCTCAATGGTAGAGTGCTTGCCTAGCATGTGTGAGGCCCTGGGTTCCATCCTCAGCACCACATTAAAAAAAAAAAAAAAAAAAAGATCCATTGACAACTTTTAAAAAAATTTACAAAGAGGAATAATAATAAGAATAATTTATATTTATTAATTTTAGAAATGATGGTCAGGTTCAATTCTCTGCATTTGTAGCAGTACATACAAAACAAATCAAGGCAAAAAACATCAAATCACATTTGGTGATCACTTCATAAATACTAACACTCGTGTCTGTAAGGGTTTATACTTTCATTCCATTAACTAGTGATCTATAATTTATACAAGAAAGGAAGAGGAAATGCATTAATAACAAAATTGTCATCTCAAAACATGATTAATTTATTATTTATTACAATAGGTATGAGCTTAGCTTTTAGACATAGATTAAAATACAAATGTGTCATGCAATAGATTGGTGATTTTGGATGTGTTACTTAATTTCATTAAGCTTCAGTCTTAAAATGCAGTTGGAATTTCAAGAGTGTTTTTGAGAATTAAATTATGTAAACAAAAGTACTTCATAAATCATGTGACTCTTAGGTTCTAAGAATAGCTGTGTTGATGATTTTTCTTTTGATTGGAATTAAATCTCAACTCTTGGAAGGGTATAAAGAATAGTTGTGTTTTACCAAGTGCAAATTTATTCCAGTGACTGAAAACATTTATATTCTATCTCAATCTTTATAAGATAAATATGAAATTGTTGTTCCTATTCTTAAATGAAGCATTAAGACTCAGAGATCCTGTACTTCCATTAATTCAACAGCTAGCAAATGTGGAATCTAATCTCAGATGACCTACAATTAACGTTTGTTCTCTTAAAAACAGTACTACATGTCTCTATTTAATTAAAAATACAAAGATACAGATAATAATTTCTTGCTTTTAATCAATAGAAAAGGAATAGATAAAATAAAATACCCTAACCATTTTACATATGATCATTTTATATGACTTCTAATGTGTCAAGTTTCAAAATATATGCTACCATATTCTATTTAACCTCCATCAAATGAAACCAAAGTCTGTTATCTCAGTCTCTAAGGTTAAGTCAAGCTGTGAAGTATTGAATCTATGCTGAGATTTGAGAGTCTTCCTTCACCCTCTTTACATCCAACTTACCTCTGGTTTTCATCCAGTTTCACTAACATTCAGAATGACTGGAATAATAAAAAATTAGACAATGCCTTTGTTTTAATCCAGGGAAATCAGTGTTTCTAAAAATATTCTCTCTTTCTTCCTCTGAACTAGTATAATTTGTTTTTAATTGTAGATTTTGTAACATTTAAAATAAAAGTCAATTTTGATAGTGTCAAAACTTTTGCCTTAATTTTTCCATTTTATTCAGAGCATATATATTTCTTTGACTACAAATTGTGAAAAAGAAGCAAAAATATAAAATTGTGAGGAAGAAGAAAAAATATAAAATAGTATCAGAAGTGCCTTAAAAATGTTTGGCATGGTTTCCATATAAACTTTATGTAGCATGAGCTACGTAATATTTTTGTCCATTTTCTCTGTCACTGGCTCAAGGGACCAATTCAGTGAATGAAAATTGCCAGAAGAAAAATGTAAACAAAACTCAAAGGAATATAAACATAATACACATTACTATTGAAGTTCTAAAAGGAAGCTTGGGAGACAGTGTCCAATAAGACAGAGAAAAAAATATTAACAAACAAATAGCAACACTAAGTATAAAGATTTTTTTCCTTTGATGTCATCTTCTGGGATGAAAAGGGCAACTAAATACAGAATCTCAATTCCTAATGCAGACCTCTATCCAATTTTCCATGACAATTTTCAAACTGGGAATCTACTACTTTATACTGAATCCCTCCTTTATTTCCATTGTTAGTCTGCTTTCCTATAATAATTTTTCTACCATAATACTGCTAACACTGTAAATATTTTTTATTTCTCATTCTTTTGCTCAGTGGTACTGTGGTTGAAGGGTTTCATGTTTTGATTGATTAATGTTGTAATTTATATGTCAAATAAAATATCTGGAGTTAGTATCCTCCTGGATAAAACTATCATTAATCCACTATACCCAAATGAGGTATAAATATGGAGAAAATCCAAACATTTGTTTAGATCCTTAGTAAAAAAAAATAAAATATAAAAATAAAGCAAAGACTAGTGTTTATATTTGTTTGCATTTTATTTTTTCAGACTCTTATATTGGCTACTATTGCACAAGGATCTTAGTCAAGTTACTCAACTTTTCTAAGCATCAGTTTTACCCATTTATAAAAAAATACATAACCATGTCTATTTTGCCATATAGCTGTGATGATTAAATAAGATATGGTACAGGACAACCTAGTCCAAAATAAAGCATGGAATAAATATTTTTTAATGAAATTTCTATCACACTTGCAGTTTGCAAAAGAGTATTGGTGGTTACATAAATATTCAACTTTATGTGTACATTTTGAAAAAATATATATGTATACATAAACAAGGAGAACATATAAAACTACATAGAACACATACTTAAACCAAATCAAGGAAATAGAGAAATTGCAATTACTTCTAAGTGGAAAAAAATATCCAAGTCCTATGGAGACTGGTAATAATTGAACAAATATTGCAAACAACATGCAAAATAGTTTGTGGCAGATAATAATTAGTTACATAGTTCATGTTAATTTTTAAAAGGAAACTTAAAAGGTATGGTAGTTAAATAAAAATAAACTTTAATATTATTAAAACAACAATGTATTATAAAATATTTTCATTATTAAGAATAACTAGTAAAGTGATTTAAGTTCTATAGTCACTGGTTTTCTAGTCAGTTTTCTAAATCAGTGATTACATGGAACCTACAGATAGTTTTAATGGGAGACACAACATAGTCACCTGCAGGTTAAAAAGAAAGCTGAAGCCAAGGAGCTCAGCATTGCAGGTAACCGTGGTCTAGATATAGAAGGATAGAGGAGAAGTAAACTTTCATTTCCCTGGTTGAATCTTCACCATGGCACTCATTCAGGTCACTACATATTTTCATTTGCTTCTGTAAAATACTACCTTATGAACCAAGTGTTTGAAGCTTTGTTTTACTTGCTGGTTTCTCAAAGTGTAAATAAAAGGGTTCAACATGGGAGGAATAGTAGTGTTGAGGAGAGCTACTCCTTTGGTCAGTGACGCTCTTTGTTTTGCTGAAGGCTTGACATACATGAATATGCAGCTTCCATAAGAGATGGAGATGACAATCATGTGAGAGGAACAAGTAGAGAAAGCCTTTTTCCTCTGACCAGCAGATGGGATTCTCAGAATGGTGCTAATGATGCATATGTAGGACAGAATCACCAACACCAAAGTGAAGAGAAGAGTAACAAAGGCAAAGTAAAAGCCAATCATCTCTAAAAGCCACGTATCAGAGCAAGAGAGTTCCAGGATGGGGAAGTAGTCACAAGAGAAGTGATTGATGACATTGGAAGCACAGAAATCTAACCTGAGGATGAGCATAAGGGGTGGGAAGATGGTCAGAACTCCTGCCAGCCATGAACCAAAGACAAGAAGGGAGCAGACTTTCTTATTCATGATGGTGTTGTAATGCAGTGGCTTGCAGATGGCGACATAGCGATCATAGGACATAGCAGTTAGAAGGAAAAATTCAGACACACCCATGGAGATGAAGAAATATAATTGAGCTAAACAGTTGTTATAGGAAATGGTCTTGACTTTAGTAATTATTGACCCCAAAAATCTGGGGATGGAAACACTGGTGAATGCAATTTCCAAGAAGGAGAAATTCCGGAGGAAGAAATACATAGGGGTCTTTAGATGTGAGTCCAACAAGGTGAGAATGATTATGGTTAGGTTTCCAGTGATGTTTGATAAATAAGTTACGAATAAAAAGATAAAAAGTATAACCTGAAGCTCTGAGTTGTCTGATATTCCCAAGAGTACAAACTCTTTAATCATTGTGTGGTTTCTCATTCTGAATTTTTCTCTCTTCCAACAAAGTCTATTGGTGCAAAACAAAGCAAATATGTAGAAGAAGTTTGGTGGTAAAGTATTAAAAATTTAATTTGATATTAATATCTCCAATGATGCTTTTGCAACATCCACTAATTCCTATTAAATCAGAAAACATGCACACATCTTCAGTTGTGATCAAATGTGAATCCCAGACATATTTTAAGTCTCTTCATCAATAAATTTACATCAAACCTTGAAGTATTTTCAAATTTTCTGTATGTGCAGTATACATTTGAATTACAGATTTCTTCAAAAATATTTATCAAATAAATCTGTAGTTTGAAAATTTAGACATTGTCTTCCAGGTTCCAAGATTATATACTTTTAAGACTAAATTAGTTAATTTTTACTTTAATTCAGATGCCTTTTATAAACTTAGAAAATTGATTGGTGGGAATTGGTGACCTAATCACAGTTACTAAACTTAAATAGTGATTATTTTTATTCTCAATATATAAATGTGATTTTTTATTCTCAATGAATATACTTTTTAAATATAGCCATGGGAATAAATGTGTTTCAGTCACAGAAATATAGAACTAGAGTTACTGTGGTTGTAAAAAAAAATGTTCTGAATTTATGAAAAGAAATACAGAGGCCAGAGAAATTAATTAACATTGAGATAGAAGTCAATAATATATAGATATATACAACCTAGTAGTGCTTTTATAGCATTTTATACTCATTATTTAAATTAACAAATGAGTTTTAAATTTGTATTATATTCACTTTGTCCCTTTACTCTTCAACTTGCCTGAGGACAAGACAGAAATCATAAGGGGTTTCCTGATGCCAATATATGGCATTGTTTTTCCTTCTCAAGGCTAAACAATCAGAATAAATGAAATTTCCTCTAGGATTAACTTTATATAAATCACCTTCTCCACAATATACCCTATAGGACTTCTATCTGTCCTGTTCTGTCTCCCTAGCAGTCAGCACCATATCTGCAATAGAAGTTCTCAACTATATTTGTTGTATTTCCTTTTCTCTTTAGCACAAATAGGACAACTCAACAGATGAGAAGTATTAATGCTGACAGTGTGCATTTTTTTCTTCTTTTCATTTTATTTTTCTGTCAATCAGTATTTGCATATATTTGTCATGAATATATCAGCAAAACTAGCGACTCAAATGCATAAACTATTACTGTGGTTTGAAAAAAGGTTGAAACATTAAAATGTAAAATTATAATAATATTTCTGTTAAATTGGTAATTTGACCATCCTTGTTATTTATTCCAACAAAATAGGCTTTTGTATGAGAGAAAAAAATAAATTTATTGAAAGATATGGAACATACTTTCTAGTATGTCTGATGATGCCAATTAGAAACATAAGCCAAATATTTCTTGATTTTCTTCAAATATAAAATTTAACACATTCATAACATACTTCAGGAGGGTTTTTTTGTCATTTTTCTCACTCTTTCCCTGTGTCTATTACACAAAAGCCTTTCACATAGAAAAAGTATAGGCTGAATATCATATCAGATTTCTGTTAGCCTTGATTGTAAACAGAATCATTGCTCTGACTTGAACTTCAAAACCTACTCCTGCAAACCTGAATGTTCTTTATATAAATTTCCACAGATTACTGCTTCAACATACTGTAAGGTGAAACATTTCAAAATTCTGTGCATAAGATAGAGTATCACACAAAGATAACACAACTTTATGTTCTCTGTGTACTATATAACCCCCAGAGGCTAGATTGAAGAAAAGAAGCATACAAGTGGAGATAAGTTCAAGAGAGGTAGTGGTGTCATGATGTACCTTTCTGCAGAGCCAAGCCATAGAGCAGCATAAAAGCAAAAGAGTTCTAGTCAGCTAATACAATCAACCTACTTTCCCTTTGGCTGTACCTAATTTTCCTAACGCTATACTCAGGAGATAATGTATTTTCAATTCCTTGGGGGTTGATTAAATCCAGGACTGAGCAACTCCACAGTGGATGGTATCCATCTTGAATTCATTTATACATCTCTGCCAACATAGATCAGAATGAATGACTAAGAAATTCTTTTAAAATCCTTACAAATCAGAAGAGTGGGGCTGGTTCAGTGGTAGACTGATCACCTAGCATGTGTGAGGCACTGGGTTCAATCCTCAGCACCACATAAAAAATAAGTATATAAAACAATTATGTCAAAGTATAAAAAAAATTTAAAACTCAGAAGAGCACCTCAAGCTTTAGCTTTTAATTTTTAATGTTAAAGTTAATTATGAGAATCGAGAGTATAAAGTAACCAGTGGAATGTTCTTTACATTTCCAAACAAACTTCCATTTCCCTCAAGTCTTCAAATTATCCAGCATAAAAGCATTGTTTTCTGTATCCTCCTAAAAACATGATTACATTTACACTCATAGAATTTTTTCTTTATAAACTAATGCAGTTTTAATACACAGTATATTCTGCAACTTTCCTGATTTTTTTTAGTTAATAATATTTAATGAACATTATTCCTTATCAAGTTATCCAGAAAGAACTCATCCTTTTGTAATAATTGGCTAGAATACCAGAAGGAATTATTTTTAATGTAATAAATTTAATTGCTGGCTTGAAATTATGGGTTATATTGTTTTTAATTTTATATCATTAGTTATGATGTTATAGTATGTTCTTATGCATTCCTTTGCATCTGTACAAATATAACTTTCTGATACATCAACATTTCTCTGCTACAGACAAGAAAAAATCTTTTGTGTTGCATCCTAACCAACACTGGATGTTATAAATCACTTATGTTTCACAAGCAGACAAAAATGATATGCTAATTAATTTAATGATAAAAGCAGTATCATTAGAACCAGATCATAGTACATGGGTTTTGAGGTTAAAGAGATAAAATTTCTTATCATTATCCTAGGTACATGTATGACTACACATGTGGTGTGACTCTACATCATGCACAGAGAAATAAAAAGTTGTGCTCCATTTGTGTGCAATGAATCAAAAAGCTTTCTGCTATCATGTATGACTGATTAGAACTAATAAAAATTAATTGAAAAAAAAACTAGACATGATGGAACAAAGACTTAACTGGAGAAGATTCTGCAGGATACCTGTCTGCATTGAGCATAGATGTCCTTAAAATCCTTGGTGCAAATGGTGAAACAAGAAGTCATTAAGAGGGAGCCATTTCCTTTTTTCTACCCAATCAATAACAGGCTATCAACATTTATATTAGTTAGAGATTGAAGGGGCAAGTTTGAAAGCATAGCTGTTCCCAACCTTTGTAGCAAATTAGAATCACCAAGGGAGATTTTAAAGATTTTATGTCCTGAATTCCGGTATTCAAGACGTATCTCAGTTTAACTAAGAATTTCTGGAGGTGGGAGTCAGACTGCAGAGTTTCTTGCAGATCCCTGATAGATCACCCTGGAGAAAAGTCAGGGAACCAACAGGCCAGGCTTTCAGCCCACAACCTTCCTTCATGGAAGTAAAGAGAAGTCTCCATGGTACAAATGTGAAAGAGGAAGAAAAATAACTTCTTTCCCAGACACTGAACAAATCATTTAGTGTCTCTCTGTCTCATATTCATTTACTTTAAAATGGAACTTATAATACCTACTGCTAAGAGTGACTTTTTAAAATTATACTATAATATGCAGTAAAATATTTGCACATATATGGCATACAGTAGATATTTTTCCTTGTTGTAAGAGGACAGGACATTCATTACCAGTTAAGTATAAAAATCAAAGCACTCTGTAGTGAATTACCTTAACTCTTTGTTGCCTTGGCATCCATTCGGAGTCTAGATTTTACTTTTTATGCCAGAAGCAGGACTTAGCCACTCTTTTTTGTTTGTTTGTTTGTTTGTTATTAGTATTTCTTTTTTATTTTTTTAATTTTTGAAATGCCATAATGAATATGTACATCTAGATTTTTTTATTAGTTGCGCATGACATTACAATGATGTTGACATATCATACATTTGAATCAAATGGGGTATAATTTCTCATTTTTCCAAGTGTACAGGTTGCAGAATCACATTGGTTATACAGTCACCTATATACATACAGCAATATTAGTGTCTATTTTATTCTGCTGCCCTTCCTATCCCCCCTTCCCCTCCCCTCCCCTCCCATTACTTCTCTCTACCCAATCTAATGTGACACATTTCTTTTTTTTTTCTTCCCCCTCACATCATCATACATGTATTTTGTAAAACGATAAGGGTCTCCTTCCATCTTCCGTGCAATTCCTCTTCTCCTTCCCATTCCCTCCCACCTCTCGTCCCTATTTAGTGGTAATCTTCTTCTCATGCTCTTCCTCCCTACCCCATTTTGAGTCATCCCCCTTATATCAGAGAGGACACTCTTGACATAGGTTTAGGTCTCTGTCTCCTCCTAGTTCCTCATTCAGGTAGAGCTGGGTATCTGCATTAGGCAACTGCGTCCTGGTGACCATCTTCCTATGGCACATGTAGAAACAATCGACTTGACTCCCTTCAGTGATCCCACACCCCACATGGACTGTGTAAATATGTTGTACTGAAGCAGGCCAGAGACCCCCTACCCGAAGATCCTCACCATAATTGATCTTCATAACAGAATATCAGCAAAGATTTCTGTAAAAGAGCTTAGGGGGTTAGAACTTCCTAGTTCCTTTGCTCTGTCTTGCAAAAACTGATTTTAACTGCTGATATTACTCCTGCTTTTGTGGTAATACATGTTAAAAACTCTGACTGTTCTAAAACATAGATGAAAAACACTTTCTGGGAACTCAAAGAAAACGTTACTTTATGTAGACCTCTGCAAAAATGTAAACCTTCAAGGCCCTCTTCCCACTAGGTATAAACTTCAAAGAATTTCTAGACTTTGTCCAGAGAATCTTTTAGGTGATAGGCCCTCTGGACCCTGCAATCAATAAACCTGCTTTCTTAAAGTTGAGAGAGAGAGAGAGAGAGAGAGAATTTCTTAGTAAACTTGCAAAATTTATTTGCCCTTTCTTAGTATCAGTTTCCTATGCACAAAATGAAAAGATTGGTACTTTTGACTCATAGGATTCTGTAACAATTAAATGAGATAATGCACAAAAGTGCTTAGTAGAGTAGTTAAGTTATACAAATCCTTACTATATAAGTGTTATATATTTTTAAAATGTACATTTTCCAACTAATAGAGACTGAACATTTTTAAATATTTGTTTTTCTTGTCCATTAATTGGCTATTTATGTTCATTTTACATTATCTTGTCTTCTTTACTAGCAGGAGACATATATGTATAATATTATATCTTATCTGTTGTAATGTAGTTTCAGCTTATGTTTTAACTTTTTACAGTGTAGTTCAATTGGCAGTCTTTCATGGATTCTTAGTGGTCTGTCTTTCTAAAAACATCCTTATGCAGAGACCTCAAATTTATAAAAAAAATTATATTCATGTAAATTTAATACTTTTATGCATATTGTTTTGACATCTGTATCCTTAATTCATCCAGGACTTTTTTTTGCAGTACTGGGGAGCAATCTCAGGCTCTTACCCATGCTAGGCAATGCTCTACCTCTGAGCTTCACCCTTAGCCCCAGAATTTATTTCTCTGTGAGATACAGATCTATGTTTGTTTGTTTGTTTGTTTGTTTGTTTTTGTTTTTGTTTTCCAGTGGAAAGCCAACTTACCTAACAACTCCAAGGTCTATATAAACAATATGAAAGGCTGGACAGTGAGTTATCAAGAGACCAAGGTCACTTTAATCTTCTATTAGTAACATTTTTTACCCTAAAATTCTCACTAATAATATCCATATGCAATCTTACAGGTAGGATGGAGCTGGATCTGCTGAACTATAAAATTGACCTGGGATAATTAAGCTTCCTACTTTTCTGGGAAAAAAAATATTCTTTTTTGCAAGAGACTTGTTGTCCTCCTATCATTTCAGTCTTTTTCATAAATCTATGCACTCCTTAATTTTTGCCTTTCAGGACATCTACTTTTTGTTAATTTGTTTTATTAATTAACTGATACCTTCTGTTTTCCTCTAAACATTGACACATGTCCTACCTGCCTCTCCTCTCTCTCTCTCTCTCTCTCTCTCTCTCTCTCTCTCTCTCTCTCTCTCTCCATATTGTGTCCAGAGGTGGGTGTGTAAGTCCAACAGGGCTGCTGCCCAGCCTTCTCACCCATTCCATCTGTAGACCAATTGGGGATGCACTGCACATTTCATTCCAAGAGCCCCTGTCCATTTCTGACAAGGAGATATTTGAGAATGGAGGCACGGAAGTATCACTGCTTTTCTGTCTGACCCTGATCAATCCCAGTTCCCTACCCCATCAGCCAAGCTCCTTATCTCAGAGACCAGAGCACCAGTTGCAAATGAAAATGTCCTTCATTATTCTCCACTGTGCAGTCTGATCAACCAGACATGGTGGATGCCATGGCCATTGCGAGTTTCTACCTAGTCTGTGTTACAGTTCACTCCTATGTCCAGACAGATTAATGGCATAAGCAGTCACCAATCCAGTGACAAGTCTCCCCTTGTTTCCAGAGTGTGAGACTTCTGCTTGCTTTCTGCACATTCTTCTTCTGCTTCCTTTAGGGATAATTAGCAACCCTACAATCTCTCCATGGATGGAGATTTTCCTTCAGTGAGAACAGAAAGGATGGTACCCCCTGTCTTTACCTCCGCAGGCTTGTTCCTGACATTTATTTCTATGATCATTTGTTGAAAGAAGACAAGGAGACCTTGACAATCCCAAAAGACATAGTTATCCTTTCTCTCTGGTTTTCTAGCAATAAGTACATACCAGAAGCATCCCCTTACTAGAAGGATGTGAGACCTCTGCTTATTTAGGCAGCAGAGTGGGTACTCACAATTTCTTCCCTAGATTGCTCGTGCAATAAATACAGATCTTTAAAACTCTCTCTGGAAATGGTTTTTGCAAGCACTCAGTGTCTCAATTTTTCAGTGTTCATCCAAGGTATTGGTTACAAAATCACTGTATTCTTGAAATTTGACAGAGTTCAGAATTCTTGAGTCCCCCATACTATGAAGAATAAAAAGGTTAATTTAACATTTGCAAATTATCTCTCTAGTTTGAAAGTGAGAAGGCTAATAAAGAGTGCAGGCTATTCAATGCTTATCTTATCAAAATTTTAATGTCATTTTCACAGAAACAACTCATTTTAAAATTCATATGGACTCAGGAAAGACTCCAACAAACCAAAGCAATCTTGAGCAAACAGAACAAAACTGGAACTCTAAACTTCCCTAATTTTAAAATACATTATGAAGCTATTATAATCAAAGCAATGTGGCACTGGCATATAAACAAAAACAACAAGAAATGGAAGAGGATAAAAAGCCCAGATATCGACCCCAAATCATTTTATTTTTAACAAAGTTTCCATGAACACACAACAGAGAAATAATATTCTTTTTAATAAATAGAATTAGAGAAACTGAATATCCACATACAGAAGGGCAAAGTTGAACTTTCATCTCACACAGTAAAATTGGGCTTCTAATCAAAAATCTATACAAAATGGATAATTCAATTTAAAAATCGGCAAAGATTCAGAACAGACATTCCTTTAAAGAAGAGAAGCAAATGGTAAACAAGTTTGTGAAAACATACACAGCCTCTCTAATCATCAGGGATTTTAAAATTAAAACCACAATAAGACATCAACTCACAAAATTTTGAATGCCTGTCATAAGAAAGATGAATGATAACAAGTGTTGTAAAGGATGTGGAGGAAAGGGAACCCTGTACACTGCTGGTGAGAATTAACTTTATTAGTACAGCAATTTGAGAAAATAGTATGGCAGTTTCTCAAAAAACTAAAACCAGATTACTTTATAGTCCAGTTATGACACTTCTTCACACTGCTGGTTGTGTATGGAAAGAAAATGAAATTGGCATAAGAAAGAGACATGTACACACTCCCATGTTTATTGTGGAACTACTCACAATATCTAAGATATAGAATCAACTTAGTTGCCCATCAGGGGATCAATAGATAAAGAAAATGTGGCACATATACATAAAGGAATATTACTTGGCCATAAAAGGATGAAATTTTGTCTTTGGCAGAAAAGTAGAAGTAACTGAAGGACATTGTGTTAAGTGATTTGAGCCATAAACAGAAAGATAAGTACTACATGTTCTCTCACATTTAGAAACCTAAGAATGATAACTTGAATGCAGAACAGTGATTAGTTGAGATTGGCAAGAGTTAGGGTGTATGAAGAGTGAGTAAAGGAGTCTGGATTTGATTATCAAACACTGTATATATGTGTTGAGATATTATTTTAAACCCACAATTAATTCATGTTCATCAAAAGCAAAATGATTTCAAAAATTTTTAAAAAGTAATTCATACATGGTGAAAATGCCCATAGTTTGGCAAATAACAAAGTAAGGTGTTTAACTCAGTGTCTGATTCAACTACACCTAAACAAAAATAACTGGAAGAAAATGTTCTTATATATGAATGATTTTTAAGGGTTTGAACACCACAGAAATTTAACCTTTATTTTATATTTTACTTTATTTTTCTTCCAGGATTTCTACAGAAAAAAATTATCAACTTTTGAATCAGAAACACATATACAGAAATTCCTCAGTGTTGCCAATAAAATTGTTCTCAGGAGTGTGACATAGCCCATTGGCATTGGCATCATCTGACAGCATGTTAGAAATTCAAAGCCTATTGAAGGAAAATGCTATTTAAAAATCTGAAGGTCCTCAAGTGTCATGACAAAATTCCTGTATGCTCAAGATCACTTTTTATTCCTGGATTTCTATCCTTTCACTTTTTATTTATTTCATGTGTTTTACTTTAGTTTCTTTGCATCTTAATTATTCCTGCATTTAAGCAAAGCACTTTTTTAAAAAAATTAATGTTTTGGCCATGTGTTTTATATGCTATTTTAAAAAGTAAAAATGGTGATGTTAGTAGACATAATACTTAAAAACATGTTTATCTTTAAATGGAAATATATAATATCATCTTCTTAAGCCTCAATGAAAAAAATTTATAGCTAAAATGTTCAAAGGGCTTATTAAGTATGTATTACTTGAGAAGCCATAATTTCAAGATTTATTATTTAAATTTCCCCCGACATTGCTATCATTCCTATATGAAGTGTTCCTCCAAATCTCCTGTGTTAATACTGTAATTTTCAGAGGTGAAATAATTGGATTGTAAGAGTTGCAGCTTCATCAGTCCATTCTAGTTTGAAAATGGACTGGGTGGTAATTGTAGGCAGGTGGAGCATGACTGGAAGAGATGAGTGCAGACCCTGGAAGAGTGCCTCTTCCCCATGCACCCGCTCTTACTTCCTAACTCTGTAATGTTAGCTGCTTTCCTCCCCTGGGCCCTTCTCCTGCGATGTGCTACCTCACTTTGGGACCAGCGCAAAGGAGTTGTCCATCTTTGGCTGGGGCCTCTGAAACCATGAGCCCCAAACAATTCCCTACTATAATTTGTTCTTGTAGGTACTTTGGTCACATCAATGAAAAGTTAACTATAACAAACATGTATGCTTGTGTTTTATAGTGAGACATCAAAATGAACTAATCTGATGACACTAATCATCATGTTATGCAATCTAGTGCAAATACAATCTCTCAAGAAAAGTATGGCTGGGATAAAAATGCAAAAGATAAATATGAAAAGGAAATTAAGAAAAAATTCATTCATAAAAACATTAAAAGAAATAACCTAGGAAATAAACTAAGGTATTGATAGCCTAGGGCTCTGAAAACTATAAAACCTTGATGAAAGAATGTTAGGAATACATAGGTAAATGGAAGACACCCAAGTCCACGGATTAGTTAACTTGTTATTGTTAAAATGTCCATACAAACCCATTATGATTTACAGAGTCAATGCAACCCTATCAAAATTCCAATTATATTTTTATGGCAAAATTACCTTTTTATTGCTACTATATCGGTTTAGTAGTTGAAATGTTGTTAGTTTGACTTAGAAACTGAATATTTAACTTGAATTAAAAATATATATCCTTCCCCATATGGGTAGTAGCTATTTTCTTAGGCAGTATTATCCTAAGTGGTCTTCTCAACAGCTGGTTAAAAAAGAGACGTATTATTGACAAATGATTTTGTTGGAAAGATGATTGAGGTTAAATTTAATGACAATGTTCATCTTCTCTGAGTATATGGTTGGATGAACTTTGACAAACATGTGTAATTATGCAACCACTACCAGAATAAAAATATAAAATATTTCTTTCACCCTCTAAATGTTCTCCCATAATACTTCTCTAGCCAACCCCTGCCTTCAGCCCAAGCAGACACTCACTGATTATATTTTTATCTCAATAGTTCAGTATTTTCCACATAAATGGAATTATACAGTATCTTGTATGATTATAAAACCAATTTATTTCACTTTTTTCACTCAGTATACAATTTTTAGGATTCATTCATGTTTTATACATACGGGTATTTCATTCAATTGTATGTGTAAATCACTTTGAGATTTTTCACTGTTGCACCAGATACTGAATTGTTGATGTTCCTGTTAAATATTTTATTGATTTTTCCTAATCATTTGTGATATTTCTCAAGAATACATTTCTTCATTTTTTACTTAAATTATAGAGGAGGGGAATTTTATTGCCAATGATTAGTACTTTTGTCACACTGGTCCCCAGAGAAGAGTTTGTTTTTGTTTTATTTCAACAGATTCCCTGGAGTTGGTAGTAAATAGAAAATGATGTGACTGAAGCATTTATAAGTGGTATCTCTTTCTTAGAAGAGTTATTTATGTTTCAACAGTGATTTATTTTTAATTTCCCATTTTTTCTTTCATTTTAAAGAGTATGTATCCAATTGAGACTTTGTATAATAGCAATCTCAATTTTAAGAACAAAATTTCAAACATTCTGCATATCTGAAATGAAAATTAAGTGCTTATTAAAATGTTTGACATAAGGTCCCAAGTTTCCAAAGGCATATTAATCTGAGCAAAGGTGGAAATTCTTTCCTTTGCCTCTCTCCACAAAAATCATTGGTAATAAATCTTACTGGATTATAAAATATTATTATATAAACAAGTGAAATTGTCACAGAATGGAATGAATTATGACTCAAAAAAGGTAAGTCTACTATAATTTTAACTTAATTTCAAAATCAGAAACTAAGGCAAATAAATAAGGAGAACTCCCAACTCTATATACTAATAATATAATCTATTCACATACCGTTATTTTCTTTCTCTGACCCTTTTAATCAAATATTGGCATGGGAAAACTGATGTTGAAAAAAAATACTGAGAAGTTTTTCCCTAGAATTTGGGAGAGCATGGTTTTACAACAGTCTCTTAGACTCACATATTTCAGAAAAGATTGGACTAACTTCTAGAAAAGCTTGAAAATCAGAACAGAGCAAAAATGGGAATCTTAGACATAACAATGACAGAAATATGCAATTCTACGAAATTTGTGACCACTTATTAGATGAAGACTGCAGGTGTTCAGTTTTGATTTAAAAATATTAAAACTGCTCACTAATATCTATTTTGGAAAATCACATTATACATGAAATATACCAGTTATTTTTCATATTAGTTTATAAAGGAAAAACAATATTAATATGGAAAGGAAAGCAATATTAATAAAACAAAGGAAAAGAATAAATGTAACACACAATGCTTCAGAAACACATTTCTTTTAAAATCCCACAAATAAAGCATATAATGAAGCAAATGGACATGTTTAATCAAACAGAGGAATAGTATGAGACTAAATAGAATTCCTGTATGTAAAAAAAAAAATAGAAAAAAATTCTCTTCTGCATATTCTAGACAGTTTTGTAAATAATAGGTGGAAGTAAAACAAAGTGCCAAAATTATATAAATACGAAAGAGAATATTTTTCAAAAAGATCATCTAGAAAGAAGACAAAATATTGTTTATTAAAATATATAATTTATATGATTTTATCATTCTTTGTTTTGTTTGTCCTAAACACTGCTAAATGAATATTCTTTTGAGTAAAAAAAATACAAGAATATTGATAATAGTAATCGTATACTCAATGCAGAGAATATTTCAAAAAAAAAAAAAGTAAAATTTTCAACTATTAGAAATCTATAGTATCTTAGTCACTGACCAACACAATAACTACAATATGATCCTGATTTTGAAATATTGCTGATACTCATTCTAAAAAGACAAATTTAGAACACTTTGTGCAGGTATAATGAAAGTAATAGAAAAATGAATTTTAAATAATTAACATATAATTTAATTATATGTACATGTAAGAGGTCATTTAGAAGTAGCAAGTACATATTAACAAAAAATATATACATTATTAAAATTCTGGGGAAATTTTGTTTGGATGTTAAAGAAAGCTGACTAGAAGGAATTTTGAATTAACCTATAACATATAATTTCGTGTCATCTAATATTTTTGGCTAGAAAAAAACTTTCAAAAGCATAAATCTAAGAATGTTTATCTTTTTCTGCTTTGTGTATGTGTGTGTTGTGTGTGTGTGTTCTAATGCACATTTATTTAAATTTTTCTTCTTTTCCTGTACAGATTTGATAAGGTTCACCAAAAAAAAATAAAATAAAATGAAGAACCAATCAATGGAAATAGAGTTCATTCTGTTAGGACTGACAGATGATCCACAAATTCAAATTGTGATTTTTCTGTTTCTATTTCTCAACTACTCATTGAGCCTAATGGGGAACTTAATCATTATCCTTCTCACTCTACTGGATCCTCGCCTCAAGACTCCCATGTATTTCTTTCTCCGTAATTTCTCCTTTTTGGAAGTCATATTCACAACAGTGTGTATTCCCAGATTCTTGATAACCATTGTGAATGGAGACAAAACCATTTCTTATAATAACTGTGTAGCTCAATTATTTTTTTTCCTTTTACTGGGAGTTACAGAGTTTTACCTCCTGGCTGCCATGTCCTATGACCGCTATGTCGCCATCTGCAAACCTCTGCATTACCCAGTCATTATGAACAGCAGAGTGTGCTACTTACTGGTGCTCAGCTCCTGGGCAACTGGATTCTTAATCATCTTTCCCCCTTTGGTCATGGGACTCAAGCTGGATTTCTGTGCTTCCAAAATCATTGATCACTTTATGTGTGAAACATCTCCTATCCTACAGATCTCTTGCACAAACACACATGTCCTTGAAATGATGTCTTTAGTCTTAGCTGTGCTGACACTCGTGATCACATTGGTATTAGTGATTCTCTCTTATGCTTGCATTGTTAGGACCATTCTGAAATTCCCTTCTGCACAGCAAAGGACCAAAGCTTTCTCCACCTGTACTTCCCACATGATTGTGGTCTCCATGACATATGGTAGCTGTATCTTTATGTATATAAAGCCATCGGCAAAAGAAAGAGTGACTGTATCCAAAGGTGTAGCTTTGCTGTATACCTCAGTTGCCCCTTTACTAAATCCCTTCATCTATACTCTAAGGAACCAGCAGGTGAAAGAAGTCTTCTGGGATGTATTACACAAGATTTTGTGTTTTTCAAAAAACAAAATTTAAGAACACGATACAAATTATAAACTTAAAAACTGAAAACCAGTTCCATATATTTGTTATGATCATGTTTTTCTACCTCATCAGTTACTTCAGGAAGGAGATTCTCTTGAAAAGTCTGTATTCCACTGTTCATTTTATTCTTTCTCACAAAGGATTTTGCTCTGCTATGGTAACGTCCTTCAGTTTTTTTTTTTTTTAGGAGTATATTTTTTTTATGTAAATGGACACAACACAATGCCTTTATTTTATGTGGTGCTGAGGATGGAACCCGGGTCCCGCCTGTGCTAGGCGAGTGCTCTACCGCTGAGCCACAATCCCAGCCGCACGTCCTGCAGTTTTAAAATCCAAACTGTAACTAACCTTTCCTTATAAAATATTAGATTCCCCAAAACATGACTTTGAAATTTGCATAAATGTTCCTTGATGGATATAATTAATTCATTCATTCATCATGTTTTGTTCCAGACATTGGGTGGAGTAAAATCCTTAGTTTTAAGAAGTTTTCGTTACCTGAAGGACACATATATATATAAGCCAAATATTGTTGCACAGTGTGTGTAATTAGTTTTATAGTAAAAGTCTACAAAAATATTATGGTGTGGATAAGATGACTTATATGGCATTTAAAAGATGAGGAATATTATTCAGAAAAAAACTAATAACTCTGCTGAAACTAAAAATATGTGTAAGGAAAGAAGACTGAGGTGCAAATAACACAGGGCTATTAGGTAACTATATGCATTTGGAGACAGTAAGACTAATGGTTAGAATAGGGTTTTGAGATATTTAATTTGGTTCAGTAAAAGTTTCACCATACACTCTCTAGAAAATAAAAGTTCATAAGTCATGCACTTTTCTTGCCTTAGTTTCTCCATATGTAATGCAAGAGAAATAAAAGCCATTCCTCTCATTCAGTAAAAATATTCTGTTTGAGTTGCTCTTTGAAGGATAACATTTAAGTCTGTGAAGAATTCAAGAATACGCTATTTGATATGCTGATGCAGGTAAAGGCAACACTAAAGAGGTGCAGTAAGGTGCAATGAGGCTTCAGAGGCTGAGGCAGTAGAATCAAGAGTTCAAAGCCAGCCTCAGCAAAAGCAGGGCATTAAGCAACTCAGTGAGACCTATGGGGATGTGGCTCAGTGGTCAAGTGCCCCTGAGTTCAATCCCTTGAACAACAAAAAAAAAAAAAAAAAAAACAGAAGAAGAAAAAGAAATCAAAGAGATGGAAAGGTTAAAACCTACAGGAACCTATTAGCCAGAATACTGTTTTGGAATTATACCTAATGAATCAGTAATTTTCAAATACCTTTATAGTGATTACCTAGGTAGATTTAAATTTTAACTTATTTTTTGTTTTCAATTGATGCATAAAATTTGTATATATTTATGGTATACAGTGTAATATTCAATAAATGTAATATTCAATAAATAAATAAATACTCAAATCAGGATATTTACTATATAGATGACCTCATATATTCACCAGTTTTTTTTATGTACCAATTTTTATTCCTAGGGCTTCATAAGGGAAACGTCATACATAGTCAATACATCATATATTAAATAAGCACCTCCCATTATTTTGAGGTCATAGACTTTCTTAACATTTTCAACTAAAGTCATTGAAAGAGTATGTAAAAAGGAAATTTCAATATTCACTTCTTTTATTTTAGGGAGTTTGCTTTTGAAATGAAATTGAGCACGGATGTCTTAGAATGAGGAGGACAAAGAAGAGATCATTGCTTTAACCTCTATAATTTTTGAGGCTTTTGATATAGAATTGATAGTGAGTCTAGCATATAGGTTATAGAGTGAGAAACAATTATACCCACTATATAATACAATTATATCCATTTTATTATTTTCCCAAATTAAAAGTTTAATTGTTTAATTCACAAAATAAAAGTTTAAATGTCTAATTCTTTTTTCCTAAAAATACTTAAATTTTTAGTGAAAATAATCAAATAGATATAATTGGGTTTAATTTACCATTTCTACTCCCTAAAAATATACATTAAATTATTTTAAAAAAGTTTTTTATAATCATCTAATAAATCTTTTGAAGCACACAGAAATTACCTAAATGAGAAGTTATCCAAAGAACCAGATCCCTCAATCAAATAAGGACTTGGGTGAACCATGTAAAAAATAAACCAAGAAGAAAAAAGATAAAAATATTTTAGGATACTTTAGTATTGTTTTAATTATTTTCTGCTGCATTTATGACTTGATAAATATTAAGTTATTGTTTGGATTCTAATTATTCATTTCTTTTCATTTTTCACATCTTTAACTCATTCTCTTAGCCCAAAGGAAAATGTCACATTGTCTTCCCCTCAACCTTGCACATTCTTTTTCCTTACAAGCTCTCCCAAATCCCTTTCTGAAGTCAAAGTTTCCTAGGGTGCAGGTTTATTGTAATAAACAACTATGGAAGCAATACTTTAGAAACATTTGCATAATTTTATACACATGTATATATTATTGTATTTTATGGTGATTTAAAATCCTTTGGGTATATCTAAGGAGTATGTCAATGGTGGTTCTATTCCTAGTTTTTTGAGGAATCTCCATACTGCTTTCCATATTGGCTGCACCAATTTGCAGTGCCACCAACAATGCATGAGTGTTCCCTTTTCCCCACATCCTTACCAAGAATGACCGTGGTGGTATGTTGATAGGACCCTTTTTAAGTCTTCAATTTGCCTTAGAATCTTTACTGATTGGTTTATGTTCAAGGCCTGAATTCCATATGGGAGGGGGGGTGGAAATCCCTGTTCTGCTCTTGTGGTTTGTGTGGCCCACTTGGAATCAGGATAAGACACCCTGTTATCTAGAGAAAGCTGACTGCACATACAGTCTGCCTGAGAAAGCTGATTTTATCTCCTTCTGTGACTTTGTCCCTGTGACCTCCCATTATTCCTGCTTATTCCTATTTATCCCACCCATTACTAACAATACCTTACTGGCCTAAAGAAGATCCTTAGATTTCTAGTAGTTGAAACTTTTAAATTCCTTATGGTTAGTGGACTTTGGATTCTTTAGGTAAGGAATAAGCAGAAGAAAACTTATTAATAAAAAAAAAAACTCCTGCCCCTCTAAATACTTAGAATTCTCTATCATATATTTTAGTATCCAAATATATATTTTTTGTACTATGACATTTTATTTTATAGACCTCACTCTACTGTTATTCAATTTCCAGAAGCTTGTCCATTTTGTCAAGTCTGATACAAGTTCTTGGGCAGTTGTTTGGTGGGGTAATGAATGAATGAATGAATGAGCAGTTTTCATCCCAGGATTTGTGAATCAATGACTGAGAAGAATTTGTCCTAGAAGATCTTGGAGTAGAGATATTGCTCTACGTGGAACACATATAGATCTTAAAACTTAGACCTGTTTTAGCTTGACAAAATTGAATTGCTTTAATAGTAAAATATTTTCTTATGTTTGTTGCTCTTTTTCCTGATTCTTCCCTGCATCAGAAATCATCTACTATGCCCTGTAAAACCAACCAGGACATCAACATGAATAGCTTTCATGGATTTAAGCATTCTTAATGGCCAGGAACTTCAAACAGCCCTATATGATGGGGAAAACTTAATTAGTATTTCTCATCCCTCCCTACCTGTCCACAACACTGACATCACTTTTTTTTTTTGGGGGGGGGTACTGGGGAATGAACTCAAGGGCACTGGACCACTAAGCCACATCCCCAATCCTATTTTGTATTTTGTTTAGAGACAAGGTCTCACTGAGTTGCTTAGCACATCACTTTTGCTGAGGCTGTCTTTGAACTTGCAATCCTTCTGTCTCAGCTTCCCAAGCTTCTGGGATTATAGGCATGTGCCACTGCACCAGCAATACCACACTTTGAGTCCAGCCAGTGATAGAAGCAGTGATTTGCACTCCTGACCATGGTTTTGGTTTTCATACAATCTACATTGAGTTATATGTAGCTGAGTCAACCTCACACATGACCTTCCTAGTCATTATCTAAGAGCAGATGACCAACTAGGAGGCCACTTCTCAGAGTTTCCTTCTCAGTATGGTATGTTAAAGCCATGAGAGGACTTTGTGCAAAACTTGAAAGTGGAAAGAGAAGCAAAGGTTATTTTTCTCCAAAAGGGTTTGAAGTCAGACTGATGAGTTAACATGACACCCAGAGTACCTTCTAATTAAGTGTTTTAGAATTACCTAATTTGCTGATAAGGTTTTGAAAAGTGGAGCCAGAATTAGATAGGCATTTAGTATAGATAGGTAAATCAAGTCAGGTTGGATCAAGGAGGACAATTTGAGTAAGTCTGGAAGTTGGAGAGGGATTGAAATGCTAATGCCTTCAGAGCCCTTTCTACACCCTTATCAAGATAACCTGCCCCTGCTACAACCTGTGGCTAAGGTAACTTGTCTCAGGGGTTGTCCCTCCCTACAGGAAATTGTTAATCACATCCCCTTCCAGCCCAGATCATCCCACTTTGGCTCCTCCAGCCCATCTGCTGAAGGTATTCTGACCATGGAAATAGGAAAGCCTCTGTCCCCGGGTGAGCAGATGCCCTGGGAGTAACTGGTGTCCTGATTCCCAGGATTGGAATGCCCAGCAGTTCCCCACTGAGGCTATTAAGATAACTATGCAGAGGCACTACCTGGTTTCCATAGTAACATCCTTGGATGTGAGAGACTCTGTGTTTGTATTAATCTGGACCTTATCTCAGTTAAGTAGCATTAGGGTTAAAGGAATACTTGTTAGAGTGTAGGGTAATATGGGTAATATGTAATCTTTTTTTGAGTTAATAAACTTGGCAGGAGGGAGGAGCAGAAAGCGAACACCTCTTTCTCACTTCTTCTCTCCACTCTACTCTACCTTGTCTGCCTGCTTCTACTTTGCCTGTGTCCCTTCACAGGTTTTCTTCACAGGTGTTATTTATAATCTTCTTCTCACCTTTTGCCATCCCACTGAACATCACAGGGCCTAATCTTGAAAGCAGGAAAGAAAGAGATATGCACAGGAAGAGAGCAGGAGACAAAGGAACCCTAAAACCTATATTAAAAAAAAAAAGAGCACCTTCACCTCTGAGGATACCAGGATACCAGCTATGGCCTCCTTCTCCCTCCCAGGGGAAGCCTATGTCACTGCTTTTTAAATAAACCCTCCTTTATATTCTTGCCTCTGTGTGCTTCTCTAATGTTATACTTCAACATGTGGGGAAACAGAACTCATCACTAGTAACTAGCAGTATCCAAAGCACTCTCACAGAAATTATAGAAATTCATTGCCATTTCCCATTCACACTTCCTGCACCTTCTCTGCAGGCCTCCAACTGAAGCCAGATTTAAAGTTAGGTAGTCAGTGTAGTTAGGTAAATAGGGTCTAATATCGAGTAAGATCCAAAATGGAGGCCATGTTGAGAATGAATTCCGGGAAAAGCTGAACAACTCTTGGAATGTTAATGAAGTCCTGGAAACTCAGGACAACTCATGGGATGTTAATGTCCCCAAGGCCCAGAGCCCATCCCAAAGAAGTGTTAATAAAACAGCTCCCAGCAAACTTGAAGATGCTGACTCAAAAGTCCTTCCTGCCCAGATTACTTCTTTGGCCCACCTGTGTCCCACCCTTTGGGTCTTCCCACCTACATTCCATCACTGAAAGAACTATAAAAAGGGGAACACATTCGCCCTTCAATGGATTCCACCTCTTGGGTCCCCTTCTTCCTCCAGGAGAAGTCTTTTGTGCTGTCCTTTAATAAAGCCTCTACTTTCCACTCTGACCTTGCCTGGGCATGCTTCTCTGGTGTTATTCTTCAACATTGGGGAAGCAAGGACTCGTCACTGGTCAACAGCGGTAACACAATCTGAAATCTTCAGTATTAGTTTTCTCAACATTCTCTCATCAACACTCAAAGTTTGGCTTTTGGCTACCTCAGGTCTTGAAAAGCAAGTAGAGTCTTGGAGTCTGTCAAATTATAAAAACAAATAACCTAGGGCTGGGGATGTGGCTCGAGCGGTGGCGTGCTCACCTGGCATGCGTGCGGCCCGGGTTCGATCCTCAGCACCACATACAAACAAAGATGTTGTGTCCGCCAATAACTAGAAAATAAATATTAAAAATTCTCTCTCTCTCTCTCCTCTTTCACTCTCTCTTAAAAAAATAATGTAGGTGTTTTTTTTTTCTTTGCTGAAGTGAGCTCATAAAGAGAGGAATAAAATGTGGAATGTATTCCTCTAAAGGCATCCTTCTTCTTTTCCCTGAGGGATAATTTCTTAAGCATCTCTTCCTGGATGATGGGAATGGAGGAATGGACTCAGCAATAACATGAGAACAGCCCATTCCTATTAACTCCACTTTGACATACTTCATTTCAAAAGAACATGGAAGGATAGTTTTCAGAGATTGGTGTTTCAATTTACCCACTTCCCACACCAAAGAAAATGATTCACTTTTGTGGAGAGATCCCTCAGAGAATAAAATACCAAAGTATTGGAATACGGGAGGAAAAATGGGCTATTTCCAAAGTATAGGAGACATGCTGCTAAATCACAACAGCATACAGAAGGAGCTATGGATGCTTGCAATAGCATGCGTGAACTTTGCTATGTTGAACAAAAGAAGTCAGACATGAAATTCAAACAGTGCAGGGTTTTTTATATGAAATTTTAGAACACGCATGACTAATCTGCAGTGACTAAAGATCATCAGTGTATACTTTGATTCAATGTGATGAGGTGTTTTTATACACATGCCTCAAATATATAAATATTTTCCGAAGCCAAGATATAAATGAATTGTAGGTTGAATTTCTTTCATGAGTTAGTATCATCTGTAGTGTTCAGAGACTGTAAATTTAGAACCAAAGCCTGGTGTTCAATTATTTTTACCACTAATGACATCTATTTATGTTTACAAATAACTTATTTGTAATTATTATGATTCCACAGGAGAAACTTTTTCAGTGGAATATACATTCTGCTCATGTGTTGTAGCTCTCATTGCAACACCCTTGAATTTTTTTTCCTTATTCATCTTTCAAGATTCATTGTAAGTGATGATTCTTCTTGAAAGATTACTTTGCACTTTAAAATTACTTAGATTTTCTACTTTTTCTATCACAACATCAATTACTTTATATAAGTCATCATATTTTGTGTATCTATCAATTTTAGCAATGTAAAATACTTAAGAGTGGATGCAATTCTTAGCAATTAATATATGTATCAAATATTTAACTAACTATGTCTAGCAAGTTTGCAAAAAGCATTCAGTATATAAAGCAGCCCTTTATGAGAATAGACATTTCTAGGTAAAGTTAGAATTTTATATTCTGGATTGAGAAAGGCAGTTTATTCCCAGAGATTAGGAAGATCCACTCAGAAAGAAGAGGGGAGAGGTGCAGATAGACAGAGCAAACTTAATAAGATATAAATAGTCAAGGGAAAAAATGGCAGAGAGCCAAAGTAATGCAATAGATAACCATATTGAGTTTTCTCATTCATGTTCCTAAGAATGTTATTTATGTCTAACTCTGTCTTCTTGTTTTGAAAAGAACAAAACCCATGGAGCATATGCTGGAGAGCTTCTCTCACCTGCCGGTTCCTCAGGGTGTAAATGAAAGGGTCGAGTAAAGGGGCAATAGAGGTATTGAGCACTGCTACACCTTTAGTTAAAGTCACCTTTTTTCTTTTTTTGCTGATGGCTTCATATACATAAAGATACAGCTCCCATAAGTGATAAAGACAACTACCATATGTGAGGAGCAGGTGGAAAAAGCCTCATTCTTTGTTGACCAGAAGGGAATTTGAGAATGGTTTTGATGATGAATGTGTAGGAGAGGACCACTAAAAACAATGTGAGGGCAAGTGTCATCACAGCTAAAACAAAAGCCATCAATTCTATGAAACGTGTATCTGTACAAGAGATTTGCAGGACAGGAGAAATGTCACACCAGAAATGATCAATCACTTTGGAAGCACAGAAATCCAGTTTGAGTCCCAAGAGCAAAGGAGGAAAGATGATTAAGAATCTAGGTGCCCAGGAGCTGAGCACCAGTTGGTAGCACACTGTGCTGTTCACAATGACTGGGTAATGCAGAGGTTTGCAGATGGCGACATAGCGGTCATAGGACATGGCAGCCAGGAGGTAAAACTCTGTAGCCCTTAATAGGAAAAAACAAAAGAAGAATTGAGTTGCACAATCATTGTAGGAAACTGTTCTGTCTCCAGTGAGAATGCTTATCAGGAACTGTGGGATACGGACTGTTGTAAACAAAACTTCTAAGAAGGAAAAATTTCGGAGGAAGAAATATGTAGGAGTCTTGAGGCAGGGATCCAGCAGGGAGAGGAGGATGATGACTAAGTTTCCCATCAGGCTCAAGATATAGTTGAAAAATAGAAAGAGGAAAATCATAATCTATAGCAGAGGGTCATCTGTAATCCTAGCAAAATGAACTCTATCTCCACTGATTATTTCTTCATTTCTCTTTTGTCCTATAAAATTTACAGAAAATAAAAACTAGTATCACAAGAAATTATGTCTTCCTTTTCAGCTATATAAAGTTCCATTTTCAGAAACTTACTGATTCACAAGTATTTCTCAAATAGCTTAGAGATCATCACAATGGAAATAACTTCCACTCCACTCATCATCTTTATTAGAATACTGAGAAATCCTTCCCTTGTCCAAATCGAAGTAGGTCCTACTTACGAGTTTATAGGACACTTCATTTGAAATGTAGCTCCTCAGTTTGATTCATGTTAATCTATGACCAATCTTTCAAATGTTTTATCATAATAGGCTGTTCTAATATTTAATTTGTTTGTTTCTTTGTTTATTCGTTTGTTTTGAACCAAGAATTGAACTCAGGGTCACTTAACCACAGAGCCTCACCCCCAGGCCTTTCCTGTATTTTATTTAGACACAGGGTCTCACTGAGTTGCTTAGGGCTTCACTAAGTTACCGAGGCTGGCTTGGAATTGAGGTCTTCCTATTTCAACTTCCTAAGCCAATGGAATTATAGGCATGCATCATCACACCTAGCTTGATATATTTTTTTTTAATTTAGCTAATATTTCAAACTAATTGTCATTCAAGTGATACAATGGTTATAAGAAATAGTTTTCTTCCCAGTATCCATAATACATAAAAATTAAGGGATACATGTGATAGTATAGGAAATTTATAAAAAGGAAAAAATATATGAGTTTCTGGTGAGCATTCAGCAGGTGAGTGCAGGAATGATCAGATCAAAGCAGTGCTTAAATAATTGAGAAACAGGAAGATAAATAACACAATTTTCAAATGTGGGTCATCATTTGAACCCACTATGATGAACACTGTCACTACTTTATGGTTTTCCATTACCATCCTCTGTCTTTTATCAGGTCTAAATGATGAGGGTTAGGGAGAATCTCTATCTAATAAGAGTGATAGCCAGTGCTTAAATTAGAGCTAGCAAAATTATGTTTCAGGTAGAGTTATGCAATGCTCATTCATGTTTTACAGGTAGTGTGCTGCTAAGAAAAATAGTTTGTATTTCCAGAATACCTTGACGGTAAAATTAAAACTTCATATATTCTAGCAAATTTATAAATGTAGTAGTATTATTTTATGAATATTTGGAAGATCCATAAAGTTTGAATAATGTACCTTTTTATATAATATATAAGAGTTGAGATTGCCGCAGTCTGGCTGGGCACAAATCACGAGCCACTGGATCAGGAACAAACTTTATTTCTGAACTCCACCAGCACACTCCACACACACTCCCTGGGAAATCTCCCGAACACCATAGGGCTCCTCCAGGAACCACCAACCACCAACTGGAACTCCCACCACCGGAACTTCACCAACCAACACGAACTCTTCAGGAATCCCTGCAAGAGCTCAACGGGAACTCAACAGGAACATTGCGAGAACTCAAAAGTCATCATCTTAATGGCTCGATGGCGTCACCTCTCAACACTACTTCTGGCAAAAATGCCATGCGTCATCCCGACTCGGCTGTGGCCCTTAACATGAGATGGTATATATAAATTCATATATTTGCATTATAATTTAGATACAAATGCAGGATTGCAAAAATACTGAGTTCTTGCAGGCCTTTTTTTGATGATATAATCTCTGATGATTATGTATAGTCTTCATATAGAAGAACAAACTGAGCTTCTGTTCATGGAGCAGTAACTACCCCTAGTCAGCCAGCACTAATTATTTATAATGCTAGTAATGAACATGTACACCATCTGAAAACACGGTCTGTTGGGCTTTTGCTACTTTTCTATGATTGAATGGAATTATATTTCCCCAGGAGATCCATGTATAACTAAAAAACATATTTTTAAAAATGCATGCTATACTGTAGTCATGGGATCCTTTTACAATTATTTTTTTCATGTCATAAAAATAAATATTTTCCTTTCTTGGTAGGGATTGTGAGCCTATTATTCAATATATTTGAAAATTATGTATTCAGTATCACTTATTTACTAGGTTTTATATACACTCACATGGACATGAAAAATAAAGCATTTGTATTTATGGCAGATATTAAATGTACAATATAAACAAAACTTAAGGAATATTGGTGCACAGCAGGGAGACCTCTGGTCAGTAGAGCAGACAGGAGAGACAATTCCTCTAGACTTGGTTTGTAGGCTGTGTGGTGGGGACAGGAAGAACAGTTATGTTTAAATGGATAACATTTAAGTTGAGAGATAAATAAAGAATAAAATTTAGAAGAAGAGGAAAAGAACTTTTTGTTTTTAAACAGAGACAACAGTAAGTGTAAAGCCTTTGTGATGCCAGGAGACTCCAATGATAACAACCTAGCCTGCATCCCAGAGACAGGAGAAAATTCAATGTGAAAAGTTATTTAATAATTGTGTGAACTCTTTTGAAAGAAATTAATAGGCATTTTGTGTTCAAATTCATAAGATTTTTTAGGGCATAAAAAAGTTTATTACTTTATGATCATTTATTTGAACTGACTTTTAATAAATTATCTGAGATTCCACATATATTGCTGACTTGTTCTTGTTTCTATTAAAATGATGTTTCCATTATATGCAAAAGTTTATTGCTTTATTTAGCTACATTTGACTTAAAATATTCATATTCCATTTTTGCATTTGAATGTTTTCTCCATTCTTAGTAACTTAATTCTAAAGCTGTAGTTAACATTTTGACATTGTAATTATAATTTCAAATCCTACTAGAAAAGAACTTTTTTCTCATCTTAATTATTAGTCTCTATAATTTATGAATATTTTAATTTTAAAATTTCAGCATTTTATATGTATGTAAATATTACATACATAGTAATAAACTTTAGGATCCTAAATATCAAATCTACTTTTATTTAAAACACATTTATTTGGATATACATTTATTTTAATTTTCTTTATTTTTTAATTATATCATGTCCTTTATTGATAATGGTGATTTAAAAAAAAATTTTAGTTATAGAGGATTATTAGTGAACTAAATAAATTGAAGGATATTATAATTTTTTTTTCTTTTTGGGTACCAAGAGCTAGGTACTCAAAAAAAAATTTTTAAAACCATCTAGCATCATTTAGAGTGGAAGAGATACTGAGAAATCTATATGAATGATTTTCTTAGAAGTACAAATGCATACAAGCTAAGCTATTTATTTCCTTGTTGGGTTTTGCTTTTGTCTTATTTTGTTTTATTTTTTCTTTCTTTCTTTCTATTCCCCCCTAGATTAAAAGTAATGAACCAGGTTTACATGAACTCCAAAAACACTATCATTTCTTTAGATTGAGAACTTAGCTTGAAAAAGGTTTATTTGAAGGGGGATTAAAGGACTGAATTTATGTTTTGGAGACTGTATGTTCTGGGTGCAAGAAATGTTTGAGAAGATTTACCTGAATAGAAATCAGATCAAGCAGATTTAAACAGATGTGGTGTTTAATGGTTTGTGCTTAGTTAATATTTTATTTCTATATTTGACCACATTCTTTCCTCTTTGAGATTAAAGCAAGTTTTTTTAAGGAATCACTGAAAGCTTGTCTCACCTGTTTGTTTCTCAGAGTGTAAATGAATGGGTTCAGCATGGGAGCAATGGATGTCATTAGCACTGTCACAACCTTATTGATAGCTACAGATTCCTTTGCTGAAGGTTTGACATAGATGAAGATACAGCTTCCATAGGTGATGGATACCACAATCATGTGAGAAGAACAAGTGGAAAAGGCCCTTTTTCTTTGCTGGGCAGAGGGGAATCCTAGAATAGTCTTGATGATGTATATGTAGGACAGAACAACGCACACAAGGGTCAGAATGAAGGTCAGCACAGCACAAACAATCACTAACTGCTCTATGAGCCATGTGTCCGAGCATGAAATCTTCAAGATAGGAGATGCATCACAGAAAAAATAATCAATAACATTTGAATCACAAAATTTCAAATTTAGGAAGAGAGTAAGTGGTGGGAGTATTATCAACAAACCAGCCATCCAACAGCAGAGGACAAGCTTCCTGCAGACTCTGTGGCTCATGATGGTGACATAATGCAGGGGTTTGCAGATGGCCACGTAGCGATCATAGGACATGATGGCCAGAAGAAAAAATTCTATTACTCCAAAGATGTCAGTAAAAAACACTTGAACGACACAAATATTATAAGTAATGGACCTGTCACCGGTTACTATGTTGTACAAATATCTAGGGATACAAGCAGATGTAAATGAAATTTCTAATAGGGCAAAATTTTGTAGGAAAAAGTACATGGGTGTTTTAAGGTGGGGGTCCAATAAAGTAAGGGATATGATGGTCAGATTCCCAGTTATACTCAACATGTAAGTGAGAAATAGAAATGCAAAAATTGGAATCTGAAGTTGAGGGTCATCTGTTAGTCCCAACAGAATGAAAGTTGTTATTGTATAGTTTTTCATCACTAACTACTTTTATTTAGTCAATCTTCATGTAAAATTTAGAGCTATTTTATTTAACAAGAGTAACATGAAAGCCAGACAGATATAGTCACTACTAGAGACAGAAAACTAATGCACATGTAGTTTCTTCTGTAAGTTGTAATTGATGTTGTCAATACCCTGATAGGCGTGACTACTCCTTTTATTTTATATTAGTAATCTATATCCAACTGGATTGTTCCATGTTGTTGGCTTTGGCTCACAATGTCTTGTGATTCAATAAAATTATGAATTCTTTTTATCTCTAAGATTTCTTCTGTATTTTAAAATGGATATTTAAATGTAAGTTTTTTTCCAGCCTTTTCATAGAATATTTGATCCTTGTCAAAATGTAAATGTATAGCATCTCATCTGGACTCCATGCATAGGTTTGTCAGTCCACTATGACTTGCATTTCATGTTTTGCCAGCTATGATCAAGCCTGTATATATGTAGTTTGTTTTGTGTTTTAAAATGTAACTGCCACATTGTTGGATCACTCCTTTGATTCTCCTTACATTTCTCTGATTGTGTGTAATTTATATGCAGTAATCCTCTGGGGTGCACATGTGACTACAAATGAAGAAATGTTTGATCCAAGGATATACAGCTGGAAAAATAAAACATATTACTTACATACTTTCAGTCTGTTAATGATGAAAAATACTCTAACAATTTGATAACACTAGAGTCAAGTACAAAATCAAATTCCAAATACTAAATAAGCTCTCCACAGTCTGCCTGTGTACATCTCTTATTGTGATTTTCAGTTTCAGCATCTGCTCTATTGGACAGACTTCTAAAAATCTGCAGTCTGTGTTAATTGCTCATTTTTGCTCCTGTGACAAGCAATTTTAACTTGGCTTTAGCATTTCCCATGAGAAACTAAGTTTGTTGAAATTAGAATGTTATATTTTTTTGCTTAAACTAGGATATCTACCCAAACTAACACAATCCTAGATTTATGATTAGTGTGTTTAAGAAATATTGTATGAATACATACATATCTATATAATTTGCCTACAAGTTCAAAGCTAGCTTCAGTTCTATTTGGGTTTCATCTTGAAATTACTTTGTCACTGAAATTAATTACTTAAATTTCATATGAGCCTGTATTTGACATTTATTTTCTTTGCTAGTGAATAAAGTCATACCATGAAAGTATCACTCCTGTGCTTATGTTGTTAACTTCCATGCCAACCAAAATGTCCGCTGGTGTCTCTTCCTTGTTTTAGCTCTTCAACAGATATCTTTGTTATATTTTTGCTTTCTTGAAGAATCTGTCAGTAATGTATTCAAACCAAAAGTCAAGAAATTTGCATATCTGAATATACAATTTTACATGCCAGTCATCTTAAAATGAGTATTTTAAAATGAGTATTTTTACATCTCAATAAGTTCAATGAACTCTAATTTCAAACCATTTAATTTCTGTTATCAGTTTATAAACTTCTCTTTAGTTTTATAAAATTCTTATTATTTCAAAATTTCACCTATGTTAAAATAAATTTATGAATATACCACAAATTTTAAACCAATTCCTAACATGATATTATACATTCATTTCTTTTCTACAACTGTTAAGATGTCTGAAAAAAGCATGTTTAGAAACATTGCACAATTTTATAGTTATCAGAAATGTAATTCCAAAGAATATATATTTGCATGTGTATACACACAAATTCACACACACACACACACACACACACACATACATACACAACCTTTGTTGTATCATCTATAAACTTCATAGCACTTATTTCCTTTAACTCACATGTGACTGTTATAGTTCCAACACTCAAATCACTGTACCTTATGGTAGGTCTTTTTGAAAAAATTATTGACATCTTTAGTTGGCATGGGTGTTGATCACATTTGCTTTAATTTGTACAATTATACCATGGAAAAATCTTCTGTTCAGTTTATGTTTAAGGATTTCATCATTGTATTCTACAAAGATTTCTTTTTCCCCTAGACTTTCCACTTAAGCCTCTCCAATGAATATTTTAATAATATTTCAAAATAAGAGTTAATGAATTTTAAATTCTTGAATCAGTTTTTCTGTAGGTTTTCCTCAGCTGTCACACAATTTTATTACCATACTCAGATTAATATCTCCAGTGTTTATCTTATGTAGATAAACAGGAACCACCACCCCCCATTTTCCTAACAAAACTCAATAAGCATATTATGTGAATGCCATTTCTTCTTTAAAATAGTCACTTTTTCAAGAGATCAGGGTGGATCACCTCTTCTTTATATGACCAGTTACTGCAGTTAAATTCTAAGTTTTATTGTACCACCATTGGGAAGGAGAGAGAATAATTTCTTGAAGACTTCTGACATTCCTAGGAACTATGGGACACAATAACTACAATGAATAATTTCATTGAAGGGAAGGATGCTCTTTTCATCTTACTTCTGTTTCTAAACCATTTTTTTTTCAACCCAGTTGATCCTAAAGGTGAGAGGGGAGGGGACTGGAGGGAGGGATAGGAGGGGAGCAGAATAAAACAGACACTAGTATTGCTGTATGTATATATGTGGCCATATAACCAATGTGATCCTACAACCTGTACACGTAGAAAAATGAGAATTCATACCCCATTTGAATCAAATATTTGATATGTCAAGATCATTGTATTGTCATGAGCAACTAATAAAAAAAAAGGTATTACATGGTAGCAGGCCCTTTTCTGAACCCTCTGCATCTTAGCCTTTTCCCCAAAAAATGTCCCTTACTTATTCCCTTCATTAATACAGCTTGCTTTTAAGAGGCAAAGTTTAGGAAAATTGTTACAACTGTCAAAGATTTTTATATTTGGAAAAGCGCAGGGATAACTAATTTGTCAATATCAGATAAACAGTCACATTGGATAGCTTTAGTGCAGATACTAATTTTTTTTCCCTTTAAAGAGGAAAGTTAGGGTATGAAAATAATAACATCTCCCCATCTATAAATTCACATTATTGTTACAAAACAACAAAATTCAGCATTCCAAAAGACAACCCAATAAAATCTGTGGATCTTTATATAATAATTCAAATAACTAATCACATACAATTTTGTTAAATCATGTCAGAATAAAAATATATTCACATATTGAGGCTAAAGGAATTCAATATTAAAGCCTCAATATGTAAATTCAATTGGCTTCTTCAAGAAAATCATTATACAGATTTATAAAAGATTAAATGAACTAGCCATTGTACTTACTCTTTTGAGACTTAACAATAGCTTGAACTGATTCTTTAACAAGAGTGATAATGCCTAATTTGATGAAGATCACCTAACAGCAAAAGTTTATGAGTGATTTTCTTGACTTGGTATAGGGCCCACCCTTATTTTCTATGATTGTTGCTTGGAGAAATCCTAGAATTCTTCACATTTATTTGTACTAGGGATTGAACTTACAGGCACTTAAACACAGAGCCACCTCTACAGCCCTTTTTTATATTTTATTTTGAGACAGGGTCTCACTAAGTTTCTTAAGACCTCAATAAGTTGCTGAGGCTGGCAACTTGCGATCCTCCTGTCTCAGCCTCTGAGGCTGTAGGTGGCTCTGTGTTTAAGTGCCCGTAAGTTCAATCCCTAGTACAAATAAATAAATGACTGTGTCCTTGGTGACCCACATTCAAACATTACTAATGAGACTTCTTTGTAATGAACTTGGGCAAAAATCCTGAAAGATGCTTCAGTGGGGGCAGTGTCCTCAGGGACACAAAGATGCAATCACAGCCACAGTTGCAGGTCAAGATACAATAGTAGAAAAACAGGGGTCATGAATCTGTCTTGTCCACATTTTTTCCTTACTAAGAATGATAGTTGAAAGATCACAAGGTGAACCTACCTGCTAATTTTTCTCAAACATTAAAAAAGACAATAGAAGAGAAAACAATTTGGAAAACTCAAAGCAAATGATAATTTTTTTAAATACTTTAAAGTAATATAAGGCTACACAAATATTTTAAAAAAATAAAATATTATTTCTATTATTTACCTTTGTAACTTGCTTTTTTATCCTACTTGATTACATGATGCTCCATATGGATTTTTGAATATCCATTAGTATTTTAAAACTTTATTATTAGTTTTAAATATATGTGCAATTATCATTATTTTTTTAAAATATCTTCACCATAATCAATTGCATGATTGCATCATTTTAAATATTTAGTTTGCTGGGATATTTTTAAAAGTAACAATTGCTAGAGAAAATATACCTAGATAAATTTTTAAAGGTGGAATTTCAGAATAAAAATAAACTCACATATTGAGGCTTTTATACTGAATTATTAAAGTGGCCTCAAAAAGGTTAAACCATATTATACAGTTGAATTTTATTTATGACCTCGCTATGTAACACATTTAATCTAATACTTATGACTATGTCTAGTGATCACATATGATGTGAGAATTTCTTCATCAGTTTATCATTTGTTTTAACTTTTTGTTTATGTTGTTATGATGTATAAAAACTCATGTTTTGGATTTTTTTCTATTTTTATAAACAGACCTTATGTTTTCATATTAATTTCTATGTCTGATACCCTTCTACATCCTAAGTCTATGTCATGTTATTTTCTATGTTTTGATCTTTCCTTTGTCTTTTCACTGAGAAAGATATTTTAATTATTAAATTGCACCTTTTTACCTACATATAGTTTGGTTGCACCTAAGCAGAATTTATCTATGTCACTCTTGTGTTTTCGTACTTGTTATCCTTTATAATACTTAATATAAATACTTAAAACTTTTAAATGATTTCTAAGGTGAAAGCGGGGAATAATATAAATTAAATCATATTTTGAAATTAAGTATAATATATAAAAATTTGTAGACTATAGCTAATGCATTATTGAACACAAAATGTTTATTTTAAATCCATATTTTAGAAAATATGACAGTAGAAAACCCAGCAATATAAGTATCTATATTAAGAAGATACAAAAGAACAAATTAAAACAAAATATAAGGAAGAAAATTAAACAGTAAAAAAAATTTGTTTTATTTAACATAAATATAAGAAAATTATAAAATTCATTTTTAAAAAATAGGTTAATTAAATTGTTAAATATCTGCAAATATTATTAAGAAAAAAGGAATAAAATAGAAACTATTTAAATGGCAATTGTCCCAAAAGGGAACATAATTACAGACCCAACAATTATTAATGGTGTATTATGAAGATATTAGTCCAATAAAATTGTATATATAAAATAAAGATTAATTGAAAAATAAAATGAAACAGATGGAGACAAGTAAGGCCAGGAAATATGAATATTCTAAAACATGTCAAGTTATGAATTCCATAATCCATAATGTTCTCACAAATAAAATTCAAGATCAAATGGTTTTACTTGTAAATTAATCCAAACATTGAAAAAACAATAAACACTGATTTTGCATAAACTCATCCAGAGAAAAGTAAAAGGAAATATTCTTAACTTGTAATATAAACTTGATACCAAATTTAAAAGGATTATAAGTATAAATACAAGCTTATTTATGTTAAAATAAGTGTAAGGATCTCTAAATATAAATTATTGAATTAAATATTGTAAGAAAGGAAAGGATATACATAAGCATAAAATGAGGTTTATTTCAGAAATTCTAGGTTGGCTCATCAATTGAAAATTCTCAGAGTAAGTAAATAAAAATATGATGATCTCAATAAAGTAGAAAAAATAGTTTGATAAATATAAACTTTTGATAAAATATAAGTAGTTTGATAAAATATGGATGGCAGGGAGCCATCCATGAGCCATGCATGAACTAAAGCTGTGTTTCCACCATTAGGCAGGAAAGCCTGTATCAGGAACTCCCAGTAGGAACCACTGGTTTGAGAAAGCTCACTACCTAGCTCACTGCTCAAATTCTAGCATAGCATGGGATATGGGACCCGTGAAGAGCCAAACAGACTGCTTACCCTCACCTTATCCTGTTTTTCATGAAGAAGCAAGCTCCTGAGACAAGACTCACTGAAACCTTATACCTAAATAAAGCACAGGCTCCATCTTTGTTAGAAGCGGTACTCCTCTGCTTAACCTGTCTCTGCCTCTCTCTGTAAACTACATTTCTGATCTTTGGTGTCTGTTTCATGGTTATACTTTCATAGATTTTATTTCACAGCCAGCCCATCCTTCAGACTTATTCCCTCACCCATGCAGGAGGTGAGCGAGACTCACTGATTACAAATTCTCAGCAAAGTTTTCATAGAAACAGGATGTATTAATCTGAAGAGGGAATCCAGAAAATATTATGTTATTTTTAATATTAGCAGCTTTTCTGTTGAGCGTATGACAGGGCATCCTCTCCCACAATTTCTACTTTTCATGCACTGTGCAATAAAGGTAAATAAATAAATTTGTCTTTATTTGAAGATTACTTGGTTGTATATGCAGCAACATTTAGAAGACACTACAAGTAAATCATTTAAGTAAATATAATAGTAATTGTTAATTTGGAGAAATTGATACAAAATATACAAACAAAATAAATAAGAATAATAAAAACCTAAAACACAAGAGTACCTCTGAGTATCCCATTCAAAGGTAGAGAAACACATCAATGGAATTGAACAATAAGACCTGAAAAATATTCACTTAAGTAACAATTGATTATTACAAAGTTACCACTTGATGCAATGAGGAAAGGGTGATAAAAGAATGCTGGATTATTTGGTTATCCATGGATTAAATGAAATTGTTTCTTGCCTCAAAATAGAGACAAAGTAAATTTTATATACTTCATTCACCTCTGTGATTGAAACCTGTGTAATACAATGTGTTTAATGGTCTGCATGATAGTGAGATTAGGCAAAGATTTCTGAGCAAAACATAAAGAATTCTATTAACAACAAAGATGAAATGATGAATTGGAGTTTATTAAAATTTAGAACCTCTTATTTTTCAAAGCATAATTTAAAACATGAAGAGACAAGACAAAGGGGGTAAGTACTTCAGTACATGCAAAATATAGAGCATTCAAACTCCAAAAAGTAAATTTTTAAAATGAAAAGACAATTTAACAAAAAGAAATATTATTTGAATAAGCACTTCAATAATAGAATATCCGAAATCCAAAGGACATATAATAAGGTATTTAATATTACAAGTCCCAAAATAGCTAAAATTAATAGATCTGGTAAAGTTAAGTATTGGCAAAAATTTGGAACCTTCAGCATTGTGATACAAGACTATATTGATACATCATCCTTAAAAATTATTTGGCATTGTCATATAAGCTTAACATAGTGGTATCATATAGCTTACCAGTTTCACTCCTAAGTGAAATATGAGTGCATAAATTTATAAAAATTCTAAAAATATGAGTGCATAAATTTATAAAAATGCTTGGAAAAATGTTTTAGTATTTTTATTTTTAATAGTTACATACTGAAAATGATGTAAATATTCGTCATATATGATAGACTATAACTTAGAAATTAAATGAATGAACTATTGCTAAGTGGAGGAAGAGCATAATTGTGGAGCAAGACCATCCAGTGATCCTTTAATCACAGAATCATCAACTTGAAGAACTATTCACACTTGTAATTTACCTCTGTGGGAACTAAGGAAGCCATATGAAAGATCACAGCACCTGGTTTTAGCATAATAAGAAGAAAAGATTCATTGAAGAAATCAGGAGGGAAAAAGTTCCCTATACTACATTTCCCACATCACCAAAGAGTGCAGTGTGGCAAGAGATATCTTTGGAGATAGAGGAAATTAAGAGAGGGAAGAGAGAGGAAATTAAGAGCTGACCTTAGAACTCAGTACCAGACCTGTCACAGTAAAACCTAGTACCAGGGTGTACCTCATGGCCCCTGATCCAGGCCAGCGCCTGCGGATAGAACATTGTGACCTACCCTGATATCAGGTAGAAATTTGTAACTTCAGTGGGATGGATCTGTATGTCAACATATAGCACTGTCAGCCATGGTATGGACTGGGGATTTCCCTGGAACTCTGTTGGTCCCTGAGACTATGAGTCTCACATAAGACTCAAGCCTTGGATGAATAGTGAAACATCAGCCTAGGAAGTGAAGGGATTGCCTTTGAATGTAACACAATGGATACATGTTTTAAAATATTACATAGTAATATGCACAAATTTTATTTGTTGATTAAAAATTTTGAAAAAACTGTTGCCAATATAATGACTTGAGTAACTATCACAGACATAATGTTGAATAGATAAAACTAGAACAAAAGTATAAACGTTCTGTACAGTATTTCCTCCCTTATCCATAGGCTATACAGTCTATGTCCACCAGGTAATTCTTGAAACTGTGGATAATACCAAACACTAGACATCCCTTTTAAAAAATAAATCCAGAGCAATGATAAACTTTCACATTCTCACCTAAAGGAAGTTCTTCGTGGCTTCTCTTTGGCATATCTGAATTGTTAGCACCAACTACTCTTAGGCTTTAGCTTCATTATTTGGCACCATATGGCTACTAAAAGCAAGAGTTACTGAGGTAACTATGATACTACAAGCTGGATGTTACTACAAGAGTGTGGATGTGGTTTACAAAGGGATGATCAGGGTGGGGGTAGGATATAGTGAGATGGTGTGTGAGATACTACCTTGCTACTCTGGAAGGTGTGCAATTTAAAATTTATGAATTTCAAACCACAATTGATTGAGGGTATTTAAAAAGTGAACATCAAAACTTCAGGTAAATAGGTAGAGACTATTGCCTTGGTATTTGTATGATGATCATAACTAAACTAACTTATTTCAGATTAGTTAGCATAGCAGATATATTTAATAGCATATTTACCTGGATGGGCATTAAAGAGATTTTGGGATGCTGAAAATAGACTGGGTGCTGGTAATATTATAAGTTACACTTTATGTTAAATATTAATATTTTTAAATATTTATATCTTAAGCAGATATGATGGCACATTGCCTATAATCACAGTTACTCAGGAGGCTGAGGCAGGAGGATCAAACTAATTTCAAAAAAAGTTTTATGACAGTCTCAGCAACTTAAATAAATAAAAAAGTGCTCAGTGGGGATATAGCTCAGTGGTAGAATATTCCTTAGTTCATTCTCCAGTACTTTCAACAAAGTATTTATACATTAAAAGATATATCTTAAAACATTGCAGATAAAATAATAAGTATATCCATTTCAAACAATACAGTAAGGGTTGGTGAAATGGACTAATCAGTTTAGAGATAAAACAAGATTCGTAATCATAGGGAAAAAACAAAGAGAAATTTTAAAAAAATTCTTTGAAACAAATGAGAACAGAGATACAGCATATCAAAATCTCTGGGATAGTATAAAAAGAGTACTTGGAGGAAAATTTATAGCATTGAGCACCTACATTAAAAAATAGGAAAATCCCAAATAAATAATCAAATGTTATACTTCAAGTCCCTAGATAGAGAAGAACAAACTAATTTCAAAATCAGTAGAAGATATGAAATAATTAAGATGAGACCCATAATTAATAAAATAAAGAATAAAAAAATAAAAAGGATCAATTCAACAAAGAATTGGTTCTATGAAAAGATAAACAAGGTTGATGAGTCTCGGCCAAATTAACCAAAAGAGAAAGAAGGATCAAATAAATAAAATTAGAGTGAAAAAGAAGATACCACCACGGACACTTCTGAAACCCAAGGAATCATTAGGAAGCACTTTGAAAAGTTATACTCCAATAAACTGGAAAATATAGAAGATATTGACAATTTTTAGACACATATGACCTACTTAAATTGAAACATGTAGATATAAGAAACACAAACAGATCAATATCAAGCAATTAGGTTGAAGTAGCAATGAAATCCACCCAACACACAAAAGCCCAGGAACAGATGGATTCTCTGATGAGTTCTACCGGACTTTTAAAGATGAAATAACTCCAATCTTCCTCAAACTATTCTATTAAATAGCGAGGGACGGAACACTCCCAATGTATCCTATAAAGTCAGTATCACTCTGATACTAAAACCAGATAGAGACACATCAAGGAAAGAAATATACAGAGCAATATCCCTGATGAACATAATACAAAAATCCCTAATAAAATATTGGCAAGCCACATTCAAAAAGAGATTAAGAAAATAGTACACCATGATCAGATGGGTTCCATTCAATGAATGCAAGATTGTTTCAATATATGTAAATCAATAAATGTAATTCACCACATAAGTAGAATTAAGGACAAGAATCACATGATCAACTCAATAGATGAAGAAAAAGCCTTTAACAAAAGCCAGCGTCATTTGTGTTAAAATGCTGGAGAAACTAAGAGCAGAAGGAACTTATCCCAACATTACAAAAGTTATATACGACAAACTGAAACCCATCATACTGAACAGAGAAAAACTGAAAGAATTTCCTCTAAAATTAGGAACAAGACAAGGATGTTCACTCTTACCATTGCTATTGAATTATATTTCTTGAAACTCTAACCAGAGTAATCAGGCAAGAGAAGGAAATTAAAGGGATACAAATAAGAAAATAAGAAGTCAATTTTTTATTTGATGATGACATAATCCTATATTTAGAAGACCCAAAAATGTCTATCAGACTTCTAGAGCTGATAAACAAATTCAGCAAAGTAGCAGTATACAAGATCAAAATACCTAAATCAATAGTTTTCCTGTACTCCAATAATGAACTTCTGAAAAAGAAATCAGGAAAATCATCCCATTCACAATAACCTCCAAAAACAAAACAAAACAAAAATACCTTGGTAGCAAATCTAATCAAGGAAGTGAAAGACCTCTACAATGAACTTTAGAACACACTAGATAGAATCGAAGACTTTAGAAGATGGAAAATGTCCTATGTTTTGGGAAGGCAAAATTAAATTGTCAAAATGGCCATAATAACAAAAGTGTTATGCAGATTCAATTAAATCCCCATAAATACTAGCGACATTCTTCACAGAACTAGAAAAATTAGAATAGCCAAAGGAATAGCCAATAGCCAAAGCAATCCTGAGCAAGATGAGCAATGCTGGAGACCTCACAATATCCAGTCTCAAAGTATGCTATGGAGCTATAGTAACAAAAACAGAATGGCATTGGCATCAAAACAGACATGTATTAAAATGGAACAGAATAGAAGATGCATAGATGAAACTACAGTCATCTGGTACTTGAAAAAGGTGCCAAACCATACATTGGAAAAAAGATAGGTTCCTGCTTTTAGAGGAAACACATAGGGTCAACACTCCAACTATTTGGGTGAGGCACTGACTTTGTTCATCAGACACATAGGGCTCAAGAAATAAAACCAAGAATCAATAAATGGGATGGCATCAAATTAAAAAGCTTCTGCACAGCAAAGAAAACAAGGGACTGAAGAGAAATCCAACAGAATGGGAGAAAAATCCTTGCCAGCTACTCCTGTGACAGAGGATTAATATCCATAATATAGGAAGAACTCAAAAAAAAAATATCAAGAATAAAAATAAAATAAAACCACAATTAGCCAATGAGCTAAATAACTAAAGAAAATTCCCAAAATAAATACAAATGACCAAAAAATATATTAAAATCTATTTAACATCCTTAGCAATCAGGGAAATGCAAATAAAAACTATATTGAAATTTCATCTCACTCCAGTTAGAATGACAATCATGAAGAATACAAATAATAATCGAGATGAAGATGTGGTAAAAAAAAAGGAACACTCACACATTGTTGGTGGGCCTGCAAATTAATACCACCACTTTGGAAACAGTATGAAGACTAGGAGGGGAACTACTATATAACCCAGCTATTGCACTCCTTGGTATTTACCCAAAAGAACTAAAATCAGCATATTATATGATATGGGCACACCCATGTTTGTAGTAGTGCAATTTATATAGACAAGTTCTGGAACCAGCCCAGGTGCCCTTCAACAGATGAATCAATAAATAAAATATGATATATTACCTATACATATATATGTATATACATTATATACATATTACACGTATATACTATATATGTATTTTTTTCTGTTATAAAGAAGAATGAAATTACAGCATTTTCTGCTAAATGGATGGAAGTGGAGAACATCATGCTAAGTGAGGTAAGCCAGACTCATAAAGTCAGTAGTTAAATATTTTTTCTCATACACAGAAGCTAGACCAAAATAAGTGGGGGAGGAGGGGATTTCTGTGATGAGAGAAAAGAGATCACGGAGAGGAGAGACGGGAAAAGGAAGGAGCTGCAGAATGAAATTGACAATTTATGCTTTGTACATATATGAATATATCATGGTGAATTTCCCCTTTATATATACCTATAAAGCACCCTCCTCCCATAAATTATAAAAGGAAGGCCAGTAGAGTACAGGATGAGGAATAGGGGGAGAGAGGAAGGGAAGGATTTAATGGAGCAAATTATTTTTCATGCATGTATGATTATGTCAAAATGACCTGAAGTATTATATATAGTTAAGATGCACTATAAAAACTTTTTAAAAACAATATCGGCCTTAAATTGATAACTTGTTGACACTGTGATAGAGGTGTTCATTATGAAACTGTATCTATTTCTGTGAATATAAAATTAGTGGATGTAAAATGCTTAGAATATGATCTGGCAGAGCATAAGCTTTCAAGAATATTTCTTGAAATATGAAACTTTGGGTTCACTTCAAACAGATCTACAATCTAAATTTTAATTATTTTTTTTTTTGTACCATGGATTGAACCCAGATGCATTTTACCACTGAGCTACATCCCAAGCCCTTTTTAGTTTTTACTTTGAGACAGGGTCTCACTAAGTTGCTTAGTGCTTTGCTAAGTTGCTGAGGTAGGCTTCAAACTTGTGAACCTCCTGCCTCAGCCTCCTGAGTTGCTGGGATTACAAGCATGCACCACTGTGCCTGGCTGCAATCTAAATTTCTTGAAACAAAATTTCTAATAACTCAGTAGTCACTAAGTCCACTGATTTCCATTCATAAACACCCAGTGCTTATCATTCAGGGATTTAGAACTGGTAGAATATAATTAACAGGGTTATTGATCTTGGAGTTAGGGCATGGACTGAGTCAACTGAAAAAATGTGGGAAGGTTGGGAAAAAGTTCAAAAGTGATGAAAAGAGAAGTCACAAGAATCAGAACTGGAGACCAAATTGGAGTTAGTGTTGTAGAACAACTGAAAATATGAGTGGCCTCAAAATGCCTACATTAGATAGAGCTTCTCCACATCCCTAATGAATGTTACTCTATTCCCCTTTTTGCCTGGTCGATATTACTAGGTGTTGCTCTAAGAAATGGCACACTTTACATATTTCCATTTCCATTGTTTATATTGAATTATGTATGCAAAATTCAATTCTTTTTCAGAAAATCTCAAATTATTCTGGGTCACAACACTCAAATTTTCATCCAATAGTTCCTTTAGTTGTTAACCCATAGATAAATTTCATTATGAATCTTATATTGATAAGATGCACTGACAATTTTTTTTTAAGTTTTAGTAGTTGGAAATGTTAATAGCCGGTAATTTGACCTTTATACACCCTACACTTGTATTGAATTATCACTTTATATCTCATATAGTTGTACCATTAAAATAACAATTATTTTTTTTAAAAAAAAGGTATGTTGCATTGAGCATCTTTTATTATGGCTGTTATAAACAGCCAGGTGTGGTGGTGCACACCTATAATCCCAGCCACCCTGAAGGCTGAGGCAGGAAATCCACAATTTTAAGGCCAGCCTCAGCAACTGAGCAAGGTACTAAGCAACTTAGTATGATCCACTTTCAAAATAAAAAAAGGGGGTTGGGGGATATAGCTCATTGGTAAAGTGCACCTGGGTTCACTCCCTGGTACAAAGAAGGAGAAGGAGAAGGAGAAGGAGAAGGAAAAGGAGAAAGAGAAGGAGAAGGAGAAGAAGAAGTTGTTTAGATTGCAATAAAGCCCCTTGCCTATCTTGAGATAAACACAGTGAAAGTTTAAAATAGATGGAGATACAGCTTACATAGATTTACTTTGGGTTGTAGTCATTTATATGGCTAATTAATTTACATACATTCCATATTTTTCTTTTTCTTTTTTTTTCAGTGGTGCTAGGATTGAACCCAGGGCCTTGTGCATGCTAGGCAGGCACTCTACCTACCAAGCTATATCCCCAGCCCCTCATGTTTCTCACTTTTTAAGTTATTTTATAATCATCTAATTGCCGCAGTCCGGCTGGCAGGGCAAAATAGCCCTGGGGGGTGACGAGCAACTTGTGTACATTGATACAGCAGGAGTGGGAGCCGTTTATTGTAGGACAAGAGGGGTATATATACATTCCACACAGCTTATCTTAATTAACATAAACTAGATACATCAGTCAACCAATAAGGAATCTCCACACTTAATGGCTCCCTGGCGTTACTTCACAAACCACTCCCTCTGGCAAAATGCCAGGTGCCATCTTGACTTGTTTACAGACCCTAACATCTAATAATTTTAATTTCTCAACAGCAAATGATTAGTTATTGATAAATCATAAAACCAAATAAAGATATAGATACATGAACATTTTCCTTGTAAATACTAGTCTTTTTTTTTTTTTTTAAGAGAGAGTGAGAGAGGAGAGAGAGAGAGAGAGAGAGAATTTTTTTAATATTTATTTTTTAGTTCTCGGCGGACACAACATCTTTGTTGGTATGTGGTGCTGAGGATCGAACCCGGGCCGCACGCATGCCAGGCGAGCGCGCTACCGCTTGAGCCACATCCTCAGCCCAAATACTAGTCTTTCAAAAATTTTTAGGGCTGGGGTTGTGGCTCAGTGGTAGAACGTTTGCCTATCATGTGTGAAGCACTCAATTTGATCCTCAGCATCAATAACAATAAATAAAATAAAGGTCCATCAAAACTAAAAATATTTTTAAAAAAGATCTTTATCATGTTACTTCATGAAAAACTGTGGTTTTTAGAATATTCAAAATTGTAGGATTTCATATTTTATAATTCAGTTTCCAGGTTGACATGAACATTTATAAAGATATTTATTAAACATTAAAATGCATCTGTTTTATAGTTGTTATTTTCTGTTTATAATTTACGTGTAATATGTTTTATCATGTTTTTTAATTCATTGGTTCCATGGATCCATTAAAACACAAGTCTCAAAAGGACAGGAAATTAGTGGGTTTTCTATTTATTTCATCCCCATTGCCTGAAATGTAGAAAAGGCTTTCAATATTAGAATTGGCAAATTCTATGAACACACTTACTCAATCCCAAATATGTGATGAATGCATTGATTCTGTTTTTTTGTTTCATTTTATTCGCAGTTTCTATTGAGATTTGCTGTTATGTGAAGTCTTTTAGTTGCCTGGAAGTATGTTGTTGTTGTTGTTGTTGTTGTTTTTGAGAAAACTTATCCTGAAACTCCTTCCTTGCAAGGAGAGGACTGATGTAAAAAGTCAAAGACACATATTTAGAAATCAACAATCCTTTCAGTAAACTTAAAATACTTTTACATTAGCAAATTCCATTACTTATTTAAGAACAATGCAATTCTTTTGACTGAGTCCTTGAAGGCCTGTTTTACTTGCTTGTTTCTCAGTGTATAAATGAAGGGGTTCAACATGGGACTGACGGATGTAAAAAGGATTGTTACCCCCTTATTAATAGTCATTGAATCTTTTGCTGAAGGCTTAACATAGATGAAGATACAGCTCCCATAGGTTATGGAGACCACAATCATATGGGAAGAACAGGTAGAAAATGCCCTTTTCCTTTGTTGGGCAGAAGGGAATTGCAGAATAGTCTTAATGATGTATACATAGGATAGAACTACACATATGAGAGTCATGATAAAAGTTAACACAGCACAAATTATAACCATCTGCTCTATGAGCCATGTTTCTGTGCATGAGATTTTTAGGATGGGTTCTGCATCACAGACAAAATGGTCAATAACAGTAGAGTTGCAGAATTCCAGATTCAGGCCCAGGCTAAGTGGTGTGAGTATGACCAACAAAGCAGCTGTCCAGCAACAAAGGATGAGTCTTCTGCAGACCCTGGTGTTCATGATGGTCACATAGTGTAGAGGTTTGCAGATAGCTATGTATCGGTCATAGGACATGGTGGCGAGGAGAAAAAATTCTGTTACACCAAAGATATCAGTGAAAAATATCTGAATGATACAACTGTCATATGTGATGGTCTTATCCCCTGTTGATAAGCTGTACAAGTATCTGGGAATACAAGCAGTTGTGAATGAGATTTCTAAGAAGGAGAAGTTTTGTAGAAAAAAGTACATGGCAGTTTTGAGGCCTGCATCCAGGAAGGTGAGGGAGATGATTGCCAGGTTCCCCGTTATACTCAGCATGTAGGTGAGAAAGAGAAAGATGAAAATCACGACCTTCAGTTGTGGGTCATCTGTCAGTCCCAGCAGGATAAATGTTGTTACTGTGTGATTTCTCATAATTGGATTCTCACTTCTATTTAATTTGCATTTAAAATTCAGAGATGTTTGTGTGCGATGGTAATTCACAGATAAAGAACCTTGAAAACCCATTCACATGCATTTAACTGTTTTGTTTACAAATATTGTCATTCACAGCAGCTTAGGTTCTATAATTACATATTTTTGGTCATTTCAGGGTACATTAAAAATATCAAATTGCATTATGTATACCAATTCCAAAATATTATGGTTGCTTTCTTCTTATTGCATTCTTATCTCATTTTTTTTATTGGTTGTTCAAAACATTACAAAGCCTTTGACATATCATATTTCATACATTAGATTCAAGTGGGTTATGAACTCCCATTTTTTTATTTTACCTGAATCTCAGATTTAATTTTCCCAAACAGCTAGATTTGATTATTAGTGTTTTGTAAGATTGAGAGATTTTCCTTATTTACTCTGTGAATCCTAAAGCTGAATTTTACACTTTCTTTTTCATATTCATGTTTCCTTGAAGTCTTGTTATTAATACAATTATATCACACAAACAGTTAATTATACAGGCTCTCTTTCTGTGGCTTAAGATGTCAAGTACACATGTGTTTTCTTTAAACAACTACTTCCTTACTTATTCCCCTGATTTTTCCTCATAATTTTCTGTTTATAATACTCCTTCCCTATTGTAGTACATAAGAAAGAGTATTTTTAGAATGAGTTTATTGTATAGGATGATAAGTTAGATATGGAATTCATACCTATGAAAATCACAACAGTTTTTAGTTTTTAATATCTATAAGTGTTGAGCACATTCCAAAATGCTGTATTAATATCCCAAAGTTCAAAATATATCAGGTTTTAACTATTACACATTTCTTCAAGCATGGTTTGATTTCACTGTGACTCAGTTTGTTAGTGTAAAATAGAAAAAAATATTAGCCTTCATACATATACTATGTGATAATATATTATATAAAATATTTATAAATAATGAGTAATAAATATAATTTAACTACTTCACTGCCCTGATTCATAATTATTGTCCTTTTGTTGGTTACCATACATTCAATTATTAGTATACTGAAATCATATTTTGTCCCCATGTTTTTAAATAAATTAATTATATGAAAGTTTATCACACCTCTCTTTTTCTATTGAAGTTTAGGAAATTTCTAAGTATAACGTTATAATGTGTGTTTTCTTTCTTTCCTTTTCCTAATTTTGAGACAGGGTCCAACAAATTTGCCCAGGCTGGCCTTGAACTTGTGATCCTCCTATCCCAGCCTCTCCAATGGCTGAGATTATTAGAGTGTGCCACCCTTCCCAGCACAGAAGTGTTTTCACCCACACAGTATTTCTAGTAGCCTCTGTTTACTTTCCTATTGTTACGTACATATTGATTTTCTCACCTTTTTGCTTTGTCATTTCTAGACATTTATTTTCTTGCTGGTGTCTCTTATGTTGATAGTTCTTAATGCTGCATTATTTCTTCCTGATGGATTATTTTCCTGAATTTCTCAGCTCTAAAAAGTTATTGCTCTTTGTGACCTCAATCATATAATTAGATGTACCCCAAACACGACCAAAGTGAAAATCATGATTTTCCACACCCCTTTTTACTTCTCACCTTGTACTCTTTATAATCAAATTAGTGTGTTTTAATTATTAAAACCTTACTATAGACTAGACATTGAAATAAACACTTTGCATGGATTATCTGGAGTATTCTTTTCTTCAATGCTCTGTATTTCTCCATTTTTATCTCTGTCCCACAGTATCCAATTTTATGGGAAATGTACATATCTAGCCAGTAGTTTCTAGTTTTTAGTTTCCAGAAACTTTCATTGGAGATATTACTACTTTACACATGACTCAAATGATGCTACTTTTTCATTGTTGTTTAATATAATTTTATAAATATCTATACAGTACCCAAGATTAAAGCACTCTAAAAATACTGTTAATACCACATTAATTTGCATTTCTAAATTTTAGTGCAATCAGGAAAGATTCATTTATTAAAGTCACATATGACCCAAATCTCAAAAAAGAAAATGAAATTAAAGACAGAATTTATTATATTTACCCTTCTGGCAGTTAATCATAACCTTCCTCTATTAGTTGTTTACATGTATTTTTACAGACACAACTTGAAAATGTTAAGAATGAACTTGATAATTTTTAGCCACTACTGATTGAATTTGGTCACTTCAACACTAACAATATCCTTGAATTTTCTCTTTTATAAATTCCACCAACTTTCTCACAATAGATATAGTGCTATCATAAGCCCAGGAAATTATTTTTTATTTTTAACTATCACTGAAAAGTGGGTTCAAGGGAACTCTTGTTACCTTTAGAGTAATTGATGACCAGAACTCTTTTGTTCAGAGAAAGGGTTTTCCAATTTGAAGCTAGACATTTATTTTATTTGCCAAATCTGCAACAAAGTTAATGAACAAAAAAGTCCTTTGTGACCCAGGTTCAAAACCACTAATGAATCATTTGTGTAATTAACTTGGGGAAAACAATCAAACCTACTGTAGTAACAATGGGAAGTGGACTTTAGAGACAGAAGAAAGCATGAGGATCATTAAAAGAGACTCGTAGGACAACTTTAAGAATATCATTAAAAGCAAAACTAATCCAGTTTCTTTTAATTAATTGTTAGCACACAAAGTAACTAAAAGATCCATTTCTTTTTCTGATTTATCAATTTTTATGCCAAAAATATATTTACATAAAGATTTAAAAATATCATTCAGCTTCCTTTCTCAGAATGTTATTTTTATTACACAAACCATAAAAATTCTTCAGTCAAAACAAATAAATAATTTCAATAAACATGCCTAGATTCAACTGTGAGCATTCTAAAAGAAAGCAGAAATGTCAATTTCTTTTTGTGCACTAACATATATGGTATTTTAAATTATGTTAAAATCTAGTACATTAAAATAATTTTACTATACATACTAGTACATATAGTAAAATCTAGTATGTTAAAATCAGAATTTCTGTGTCTTCAAATCTACAGAAAGGTCTTCACAATAAGAAATTTATTCTTTCATAAAATTGACTTTATAATTCCTCTGGGAATAGAAATATAATAGAATCTACTGCATGAAAATATTTTTGAGTTAAGCAAATTTCTTATAATTCCACAAAGTATAAGAATACTTGAAGCTCACATAAAATAAATATATTTTATTAGAGTCACATATGATCCAAATCTCAAAAAAGAAAATGAAATTAATGACAGAATTAATTTGACAAACCATAATTGTATATATGTGATATATATATTTGATATATGTGTACAATGAGGACTGATCAAAGTATGCTAATTAGCATATCCACTGAAGCATTATGGAAAATAATACTTCTACAAGACAGTTCCCCAAGAAAAACATGGAGGGATAGTATGGCTTGGGAGGAGGGAGGGAAATTATCCAAATATTAAGAACGGGCCCTAAGGGAAAAAGCAAACTTTCATCCTTTCCCGGTTCATCGTCAGCATCTCCACCTAAAGCAAAGCTTCATCCCTTCCCAAACACAATGGGTTCTGAAGGAAGGAGGCAAATACCAAAATGCTGAGCCTGTACTTTTACCCTTTCCTATTGCAGATGAGTCCTGGAAGGAGAAAAGCAAATAGTGAAGCTCTAGATAACAGGGGGTACCAGAAATAAGCAGTGAACACTGAGTTTTGAGCTTTCCCCAATGACAACAAGTTTACCTTTTTACAACTGCCTTCCTGAGTTAAAATTTTAACCTGCACAACTAGGTCCCTGACTGTCCAAACTGCACATCTGCAGTATCCATTGATTAAGTCACACTCATTGTAAACTATAAAACCCAAACTCCTTCTGTAACCCAGAGGGCCATTTCCTGTACCCAGAAATGAGCCCTCCAAGTCTGATCAATGGACTTTGCTGCAGAATAGAGGAAAGCTTGCTGATCCGAGGTTTGCTTCCTGTCTCCTGCCTCCATCATTCGGTGGCCATGTGCTTGCATCCATCACCTCCCATGTTTTCGTGCTTAGAGATGTGAACTTATTTTCAACTGTTTTGTAATATACAATATACTGTTATTCAATATATTCACCCTGATATACAACAGATCTCCTAACTGAAACTCTGTGTCTTTTGACCAATAATAGAAGAGAGTATATTTGTTGTTTCAAGCTGGGAAAAAGTGTGGAAAGAGATAGATGAAAAGTGATGGCTGAAGTTAACAGGGTTCCATTTGGGATGATAGAAATGTTCCAAAGTTAGATTCTGGTGAGGTATGCACAACTTTGTAAATATAACAAAAATAATTTGATTTTTATATTCAGTTGTGCAATGATAATTTATACATCAAATGTATATAAATCACATATTAATAAAGGTATGTTTATTATTTTTACTACATATGTTTAAGGTGTACACTATGGTATTTGATGTACTAATACAGCTGTGTTTTTTTTTAAGTGGATTAAGTGCTTCAATCAAAAGGAAATGGCTTAAAGAAATAGGGTGACTTGGTAAAAATCTCACAGCTAGTAGAAATGACAGGATTTGAATTTAGATACTATTATATCAAGGTTAACTTTTCAAATAGGGAATAACTTTGAAAAATCCCAGGGTCTGTGATTTTATATCTTTTACTAGGAAACATGCAACCAACAGAGCAGAATCTGGATGCATCTGTTAGGAAAATAAAATGTTTGATATTCAACCTATCTATGTAATGTAGGTCAAAGGGTACAAACTTGAAGTTATGCAAAATGAATAAATCTAGAGACAATATACAGTAGGAAGACTATAATTTATAATATTGTATTTTATACTGAAAAATTGATGAGATATCAGGTGCCTCTACACAAAACAAAAACTTTTTTGAGATGATGGGTACATTAGTTTTCTTGATTGTACTAATCATTTCATCATGTATATCATGTTGTACAATTTAAATATATACAAGAAAATCAATAACATGATACATAGAGTAATTAATGTATATGTGTATAATGAATTTGAACTATATATTCACTGAAAGCAGCAAGCAAAGATGAAATGCAGGAAGCATATTTATGTTATAATCAATATAGCATTAATTCATCTTTTGTTTCAACATTGATACATTTAATTCCTCTTGTTGAAAATATTTTTTCCCTTTTATTTTCTGTTACAATGATTCAAATGTCGTTTTTACTAAAAAAGGTGTGCTTTTAAGATACTGGAAATTAATCATACTCAAGGACACAAACTATATTGACAAAGTTTCTGCTTTCAATATTGACAATCTAGGTAGAGAAAAATTGAATGCTAAGTGAAGTTAGCCAATTCCAAACAATCAAATGCCGAATGTTTTCTTTGATATAAGGAGATTGGTTCATAGTGGGATAAGGAGGGTGAGCATGGGAGGAATAGACGAACTCTAGATAGGGCAGAGGGGTGGGAGGGGAAGGGAGGGGGCATGGGGTAATTAATGATGGTGGAATGTGATGATCATTACTATCCAAAGTACATGTATGAAGACATGAATTGGTGTAAATATACTATCTATACAACCAGAGATATGAAAAATTGTGCTCTATATATGTAATAAGAATTGTAATGCATTATGCTGTGATATATACATTTTAAAAACTTACATAAAAATAATAGCAGACATACAGGATGTTTCTGCATGGTGACTCTTTGGGGTTTGGGGCAGGTAAGATTGGGCAGGAGGAATGAATGTTATTTTAAGAACCAAGGCATAGAAAAATGAAGAAAGAAAAAATTTGATATGTAAACCTCGTATGGAAAAGATGAGGCACAAAAAAGTAGGAAAATGAAAATTCAAATACCTCTGGGGATAAGGTATTAGTTTCAGATGATAAACCATATAAGCTTTTTGGGAGGAATGTGGTAAACAATTTGAACTCTTATATTGTATAGCTATTTATATCCTAAAACTGCAGTCATATTATTTACAGTTTTTTATATTCCTGTTAGAAAATTATCTAAATTTTTAAGATCCCATATATTTGGCTGTTTTTATTTCCTTTATTTCTTTTCACTTCACTTTCTCTGTTTGCTCATTTTAGTAACATTTTGTGTAAATGTTTTAATATAACTACCTACACCTGGCAGATTATTTTGCAGTACAAAAACATTTAAATTTCCCAAAATAGTATTGTTTTACCTTATTCCTTTTAACTCTGTTTTTTTTTTTTTAGGAAAGCCTATTCTATTTAAAATTTTGACTTTATTGGTTTGATATACTTTAAAACTCGCAATTTTCAAGCTTTAGTATTTTAGATGTTTTTCTCAAATTGAAAGGTTTATAATTCAATTTCAGGACAAAAACACTTATTTTTGGTGCAACCTAAGCTTTTTGGTTTTATTATTTAAATTTATTTTTTAAACTTAAACATGAAAACATAAAAAATATACATATTTATAGGTTACTACATGATTTTTCAATGCTTGTATACATTGTATAATATTCTTATCAGGATAAAAACAAGCTATCTTCTCAAACATTTATCATTTCTTCTTGATGGAAACATTCAAAATCCTTTCTTATAGCTTTTTGTAATATCTGATATATTATTGTTATCTGAAGTCACTCCTCTTGGCAGTAGCACAGCAGAACTTCTTACTCCTATCTATAACTTACTACTCATCAATTTACCTTTC